>NC_088409.1:24099533-24340017 GCF_034236695.1 Oncorhynchus nerka
AAGCTCAGTCCAGTGATGCTGTGACACATTGCCCCAGACCATGGCGGACCCTCCACCTCCAAATCGATCCCGCTCCAGAATACAGGCCTCGCTGTAATGCTCATTCCATCGGCGATAAACGCAAATCCCATCTCCACCCCTGATGAGATAAAACCGTGACTCATCAGTGAAGAGCACTTTTTGCCAGTCCTGTCTGGTCCAGTGACGGCGGATTTGTGCCCATAGGCGACGTTGTTGCCGGTGATGTCTGGTGAGGACCTGCCTTACAACAAGCCTACAAGCCCTCAGTCCAGCCTCTCTCAGCCTATTGAGGACAGTCTGAGCACTGATGAAGGGATTGTGCTTCCTGGTGTAACTCGGGCAGTTGTGTTGCCATCCTGTACCTGTCCCGCAGGTGTGATGTTCGGATGTACCGATCCTGTGCAGGTGTTGTTACACGTGGTCTGCCACTGTGAGGACGATCAGCTGTCCGTCCTGTCTCCTTGTAGCGTTGTCTTAGGCATCTCACAGTATGGACTTTGCAATTTATTGCCCTGGCCACATCTGCAGTCCTTGCAGCATGCCTAAGGCACGGTCATGCAGCTGGGCAGAGATCCTGGGCAGCTTTCTTTGTGTTTTTCAGAGTCAGTAGAAAGGCCTCTTTAGTGTCCTACGTTTTCATAACTGTGAACTTATTTGCCTACCGTCTGTAAGCTGTTAGTATCTTAACCACCATTCCACAGGTGCATGTTCATGAATTGTTTATGGTTCATTGAACAAGCATGGTTAACAATGTTTAAACCCTTTACAATGAAGATGTGAAGTTATTTGGATTTTTACAAATTATCTTTGAAAGACAGGGTCCTGAGAATGGGACGTTTCTTTTTTTGCTGAGTTTATATATAGTGGCGGTTTCAGCGCCAAGATCTTTGTAAGGCAGCGTTTACACATACAAAACACACACCACCAGTCCAAGGGAAGGGTTAAACCACTTTATTATCAGGTTTAGGCAGCGTTCCTCATATACACAACTCAAAACAAACAGAGTAAATACTTCGTCACCAGTGGAAGATCCTCCAAATTCGGTCTTTAGGGGTTCCATCCTTGTTGAAAGCATCAGTTTCTTTTTTCTGGAAAACCTCCTTCTCCACCGTACACTCTGCCGCTCCAATAACCTCCTACTCATTCACCTGCCGGGGTCAAAGGAAAGAACCAAGAAAGAAAACCAGGGCGCGGTTAAGTAGAGACCCTGATTGGTTTCAGCTGTCAGCAGTTTGGCTCTAATTACAACTGGAGACAGGTGTGGCTGTTCCGCTACAGTCTAGAAGTTTCCCCTGAGATGTCCATGCGCCTGCCTCTGAGGAATACTTCACTTAGCTGTCCATGGTCCTGGCAAGCAGAAAACACAGAAACCTTGCAGGCACATACCGTCCATTCACCACACAGCCCCTGAAACCGCTACAATATATATATTTGTCTCTCTCTCCTTCGGTCTGTCTGTCTGCTTTGTACATAATATCAGAGCCTCACAGAGACAGATAATATGTTATTATCTGTGCTACTTGAATCTACTGAGGTTAAGCAACTCCTTCATTTATTTCTGTTAAAGACTACTGGCAGACAAGCCGGAGCAGTGTGTAGGGGGTTAGATAGTGGTGTCTTGTGCCAGACTAGTGGAGCAGTGTCAAGGGGGTTAGATAGTGGTGTCTTCTGCCAGACTAGAGGAGCAGTGTGTAGGGGGTTAGATAGTGGTGTCTTCTGCCAGACTAGTGGAGCAGTGTGGAAGGGGTTAGATAGTGGTGTCTTCTGTCAGACTAGTGGAGCAGTGTGTAGGGGGTTAGATAGTGGTGTCTTCTGCCAGACTAGAGGAGCAGTGTGTAGGGGGTTAGATAGTGTTGTCTTCTGCCAGACTAGCAGGAGCAGTGTGTAGGGGGTTAGATAGTGGTGTCTTCTGCCAGACTAGAGGAGCAGTGTGTAGGGGGTTAGATAGTGGTGTCTTCTGCCAGACTAGAGGAGCAGTGTGTAGGGGTTAGATAGTGGTGTCTTCTGCCAGACTAGAGGAGCAGTGTGTAGGGGTGAGATAGTGGTGTCTTCTGCCAGACTAGTGGGAGCAGTGTGTAGGGGTTAGATAGTGGTGTCTTCTGCCAGACTAGCAGGAGCAGTGTGTAGGGGTTAGATAGTGGTGTCTTCTGCCAGACTAGAGGAGCAGTGTGTAGGGGTTAGATAGTGGTGTCTTCTGCCAGACTAGAGGAGCAGTGTGTAGGGGTTAGATAGTGGTGTCTTCTGCCAGACTAGTGGAGCAGTGTGTAGGGGTTAGATAGTGGTGTCTTCTGCCAGACTAGAGGAGCAGTGTGTAGGGGTTAGATAGTGGTGTCTTCTGCCAGACTAGTGGAGCAGTGTGTAGGGGTTAGATAGTGGTGTCTTCTGCCAGACTAGAGGAGCAGTGTGTAGGGGGTTAGATAGTGGTGTCTTCTGCCAGACTAGCGGAGCAGTGTGTAGGGGGTTAGATAGTGGTGTCTTCTGTAAGACTAGAGGAGCAGTGTGTAGGGGGTTAGATAGTGGTGTCTTCTGCCAGACTAGTGGAGCAGTGTGTAGGGGGTTAGATAGTGGTGTCTTCTGCCAGACTAGAGGAGCAGTGTGTAGGGGGTTAGATAGTGGTGTCTTCTGCCAGACTAGCAGGAGCAGTGTGTAGGGGGTTAGATAGTGGTGTCTTCTGCCAGACTAGAGGAGCAGTGTGTAGGGGGTTAGATAGTGGTGTCTTCTGCCAGACTAGAGGAGCAGTGTGTAGGGGGTTAGATAGTGGTGTCTTCTGCCAGACTAGAGGAGCAGTGTGTAGGGGGTTAGATAGTGGTGTCTTCTGCCAGACTAGCAGGAGCAGTGTGTAGGGGGTGAGATAGTGGTGTCTTCTGCCAGACTAGCAGGAGCAGTGTGTAGGGGGTGAGATAGTGGTGTCTTCTGCCAGACTAGTGGGAGCAGTGTGTAGGGGGTGAGATAGTGGTGTCTTCTGCCAGACCAGCAGCAGCAGTGTGTAGGGGGTGAGATAGTGGTGTCTTCTGCCAGACTAGAGGAGCAGTGTGTAGGGGGTTAGATAGTGGTGTCTTCTGCCAGACTAGAGGAGCAGTGTGTAGGGGGTTAGATAGTGGTGTCTTCTGCCAGACTAGAGGAGCAGTGTGTTGGAGGTGAGATAGTTGTGTCTTCTGCCAGACTAGAGGAGCAGTGTGTAGGGGGTTAGATAGTGGTGTCTTATGTCAGACTAGAGGAGCAGTGTGTAGGGGGTGAGATAGTGGTGTCTTCTGCCAGACTAGTGGGAGCAGTGTGTAGGGGGTGAGATAGTGGTGTCTTCTGCCAGACCAGCAGCAGCAGTGTGTAGGGGGTGAGATAGTGGTGTCTTCTGCCAGACTAGAGGAGCAGTGTGTAGGGGGTTAGATAGTGGTGTCTTCTGCCAGACTAGAGGAGCAGTGTGTAGGGGGTTAGATAGTGGTGTCTTCTGCCAGACTAGAGGAGCAGTGTGTTGGAGGTGAGATAGTTGTGTCTTCTGCCAGACTAGAGGAGCAGTGTGTAGGGGGTTAGATAGTGGTGTCTTATGTCAGACTAGAGGAGCAGTGTGTAGGGGGTTAGATAGTGGTGTCTTGTGCCAGACTAGAGGAGCAGTGTGTAGGGGGTGAGATAGTGGTGTCTTCTGCCAGACTAGAGGAGCAGTGTGTAGGAGGTGAGATAGTGGTGTCCTCTGCCAGACTAGAGGAGCAGTGTGTAGGGGGTTAGATAGTGGTGTCTTCTGCCAGACTAGCAGGAGCAGTGTGTAGGAGGTGTGATAGTGGTGTCTTCTGCAGACTAGTGGAGCAGTGTGTAGGGGGTTAGATAGTGGTGTCTTCTGCCAGACTAGTGGAGCAGTGTGTAGGGGGTTAGATAGTGGTGTCTTCTGCCAGACTAGCAGGAGCAGTGTGTAGGAGGTGAGATAGTGGTGTCTTCTGCCAGACTAGAGGAGCACTGTGTAGGGGGTTAGATAGTGGTGTCTTCTGCCAGACTAGAGGAGCAGTGTGTAGGGGGTTAGATAGTGGTGTCTTCTGCCAGACTAGAGGAGCAGTGTGTAGAGGGTTAGATAGTGGTGTCTTCTGCCAGACTAGAGGAGCAGTGTGTAGGGGGTTAGATAGTGGTGTCTTCTGCCAGACTAGTGGAGCAGTGTGTAGGGGGTTAGATAGTGGTGTCTTCTGCCAGATTAGAGGAGCAGTGTGTAGGGGGGTTAGATAGTGGTGTCTTCTGCCAGACTAGTGGGAGCAGTGTGTAGGGGGGTTAGATAGTGGTGTCTTCTGCCAGACCAGAGGAGCAGTGTGTAGGGGGTAGATAGTGGTGTCTTCTGCCAGACTAGAGGAGCAGTGTGTAGGGGGGTTAGATAGTGGTGTCTTCTGCCAGACTAGTGGAGCAGTGTGTAGGGGGTTAGATAGTGGTGTCTTCTGCCAGACTAGAGGAGCAGTGTGTAGGGGGTTAGATAGTGGTGTCTTCTGCCAGACTAGTGGGAGCAGTGTGTAGGGGGGTTAGATAGTGGTGTCTTCTGCCAGACTAGAGGAGCAGTGTGTAGGGGGTTAGATAGTGGTGTCTTCTGCCAGACCAGAGGAGCAGTGTGTAGGGGGGTTAGATAGTGGTGTCTTCTGCCAGACTAGAGGAGCAGTGTGTAGGGGTTAGATAGTGGTGTCTTCTGCCAGACTAGAGGAGCAGTGTGTAGAGGGTTAGATAGTGGTGTCTTCTGCCAGACTAGAGGAGCAGTGTGTAGGGGGTGAGATAGTGGTGTCTTCTGCCAGACTAGTGGAGCAGTGTGTAGGGGGTTAGATAGTGGTGTCTTGTGCCAGACTAGAGGAGCAGTGTGTAGGGGTTAGATAGTGGTGTCTTCTGCCAGACTAGAGGAGCAGTGTGTAGAGGGTTAGATAGTGGTGTCTTCTGCCAGACTAGAGGAGCAGTGTGTAGGGGTTAGATAGTGGTGTCTTCTGCCAGACTAGTGGAGCAGTGTGTAGGGGTTAGATAGTGGTGTCTTCTGCCAGACTAGTGGAGCAGTGTGTAGGGGTTAGATAGTGGTGTCTTCTGCCAGACTTGAGGAGCAGTGTGTAGGGGGTTAGATAGTGGTGTCTTCTGCCAGACTAGTGGAGCAGTGTGTAGGGGTTAGATAGTGGTGTCTTCTGCCAGACTAGAGGAGCAGTGTGTAGGGGTTAGATAGTGGTGTCTTCTGCCAGACTAGTGGAGCAGTGTGTAGGGGGTTAGATAGTGGTGTCTTCTGCCAGACTAGAGGAGCAGTGTGTGGGGGTTAGATAGTGGTGTCTTCTGCCAGACTAGAGGAGCAGTGTGTAGGGGTTAGATAGTGGTGTCTTCTGCCAGACTAGTGGAGCAGTGTGTAGGGGTTAGATAGTGGTGTCTTCTGCCAGACTAGCAGGAGCAGTGTGTATGGGGTTAGATAGTGGTGTCTTGTGCCAGACTAGAGGAGCAGTGTGTAGGGGGTGAGATAGTGGTGTCTTGTGCCAGACTAGAGGAGCAGTGTGTAGGGGATAGATAGTGGTGTCTTCTGCCAGACTAGAGGAGCAGTGTGTAGGAGGTGAGATAGTGGTGTCTTCTGCCAGACTAGAGGAGCAGTGTGTAGGGAGTGAGATAGTGGTGTCTTCTGCCAGACTAGAGGAGCAGTGTGTAGGGGTTAGATAGTGGTGTTTTCTGCCAGACTAGAGGAGCAGTGTGTAGGGGGGTTAGATAGTGGTGTCTTCTGCCAGACTAGAGGAGCAGTGTGTAGGGGGGTTAGATAGTGGTGTCTTCTGCCAGACTAGTGGAGCAGTGTGTAGGGGGTTAGATAGTGGTGTCTTCTGCCAGACTAGAGGAGCAGTGTGTAGAGGGTTAGATAGTGGTGTCTTCTGCCAGACTAGAGGAGCAGTGTGTAGGGGGTGAGATAGTGGTGTCTTCTGCCAGACTAGTGGAGCAGTGTGTAGGGGGGTTAGATAGTGGTGTCTTGTGCCAGACTAGAGGAGCAGTGTGTAGGGGGTTAGATAGTGGTGTCTTCTGCCAGACTAGAGGAGCAGTGTGTAGAGGGTTAGATAGTGGTGTCTTCTGCCAGACTAGAGGAGCAGTGTGTAGGGGGTTAGATAGTGGTGTCTTCTGCCAGACTAGTGGAGCAGTGTGTAGGGGTTAGATAGTGGTGTCTTCTGCCAGACTAGTGGAGCAGTGTGTAGGGGTTAGATAGTGGTGTCTTCTGCCAGACTAGAGGAGCAGTGTGTAGGGGTTAGATAGTGGTGTCTTCTGCCAGACTTGAGGAGCAGTGTGTAGGGGTTAGATAGTGGTGTCTTCTGCCAGACTAGTGGAGCAGTGTGTAGGGGTTAGATAGTGGTGTCTTCTGCCAGACTAGAGGAGCAGTGTGTAGGGGGTTAGATAGTGGTGTCTTCTGCCAGACTAGTGGAGCAGTGTGTAGGGGGTTAGATAGTGGTGTCTTCTGCCAGACTAGAGGAGCAGTGTGTAGGGGGGTTAGATAGTGGTGTCTTCTGCCAGACTAGAGGAGCAGTGTGTAGGGGGTTAGATAGTGGTGTCTTCTGCCAGACTAGTGGAGCAGTGTGTAGGGGGTTAGATAGTGGTGTCTTCTGCCAGACTAGCAGGAGCAGTGTGTATGGGGTTAGATAGTGGTGTCTTGTGCCAGACTAGAGGAGCAGTGTGTAGGGGGTGAGATAGTGGTGTCTTGTGCCAGACTAGAGGAGCAGTGTGTAGGGGGATAGATAGTGGTGTCTTCTGCCAGACTAGAGGAGCAGTGTGTAGGAGGTGAGATAGTGGTGTCTTCTGCCAGACTAGAGGAGCAGTGTGTAGGGAGTGAGATAGTGGTGTCTTCTGCCAGACTAGAGGAGCAGTGTGTAGGGGTTAGATAGTGGTGTTTTCTGCCAGACTAGAGGAGCAGTGTGTAGGGGGTTAGATAGTGGTGTCTTCTGCCAGACTAGAGGAGCAGTGTGTAGGGGGTTAGATAGTGGTGTCTTCTGCCAGACTAGTGGAGCAGTGTGTAGGGGGTTAGATAGTGGTGTCTTCTGCCAGACTAGTGGAGCAGTGTGTAGGGGGTTAGATAGTGGTGTCTTCTACCAGACTAGTGGAGCAGTGTGTAGGGGGTTAGATAGTGGTGTCTTCTGCCAGACTAGTGGAGCAGTGTGTAGGGGGTTAGATAGTGGTGTCTTCTGCCAGACCAGCAGCAGCAGTGTGTAGGGGGGTTAGATAGTGGTGTCTTCTGCCAGACTAGAGGAGCAGTGTGTAGGGGGTTAGATAGTGGTGTCTTCTGCCAGACTAGTGGAGCAGTGTGTAGGGGGTTAGATAGTGGTGTCTTCTGCCAGACTAGCAGGAGCAGTGTGTATGGGGTTAGATAGTGGTGTCTTGTGCCAGACTAGAGGAGCAGTGTGTAGGGGGTGAGATAGTGGTGTCTTGTGCCAGACTAGAGGAGCAGTGTGTAGGGGGATAGATAGTGGTGTCTTCTGCCAGACTAGAGGAGCAGTGTGTAGGAGGTGAGATAGTGGTGTCTTCTGCCAGACTAGAGGAGCAGTGTGTAGGGAGTGAGATAGTGGTGTCTTCTGCCAGACTAGAGGAGCAGTGTGTAGGGGGTTAGATAGTGGTGTTTTCTGCCAGACTAGAGGAGCAGTGTGTAGGGGGGTTAGATAGTGGTGTCTTCTGCCAGACTAGAGGAGCAGTGTGTAGGGGGGTTAGATAGTGGTGTCTTCTGCCAGACTAGTGGAGCAGTGTGTAGGGGGTTAGATAGTGGTGTCTTCTGCCAGACTAGAGGAGCAGTGTGTAGAGGGTTAGATAGTGGTGTCTTCTGCCAGACTAGAGGAGCAGTGTGTAGGGGGTGAGATAGTGGTGTCTTCTGCCAGACTAGTGGAGCAGTGTGTAGGGGGGTTAGATAGTGGTGTCTTGTGCCAGACTAGAGGAGCAGTGTGTAGGGGGTTAGATAGTGGTGTCTTCTGCCAGACTAGAGGAGCAGTGTGTAGAGGGTTAGATAGTGGTGTCTTCTGCCAGACTAGAGGAGCAGTGTGTAGGGGGTTAGATAGTGGTGTCTTCTGCCAGACTAGTGGAGCAGTGTGTAGGGGGTTAGATAGTGGTGTCTTCTGCCAGACTAGTGGAGCAGTGTGTAGGGGGTTAGATAGTGGTGTCTTCTGCCAGACTAGAGGAGCAGTGTGTAGGGGGTTAGATAGTGGTGTCTTCTGCCAGACTTGAGGAGCAGTGTGTAGGGGGGTTAGATAGTGGTGTCTTCTGCCAGACTAGTGGAGCAGTGTGTAGGGGGTTAGATAGTGGTGTCTTCTGCCAGACTAGAGGAGCAGTGTGTAGGGGGTTAGATAGTGGTGTCTTCTGCCAGACTAGTGGAGCAGTGTGTAGGGGTTAGATAGTGGTGTCTTCTGCCAGACTAGAGGAGCAGTGTGTAGGGGGTTAGATAGTGGTGTCTTCTGCCAGACTAGAGGAGCAGTGTGTAGGGGTTAGATAGTGGTGTCTTCTGCCAGACTAGTGGAGCAGTGTGTAGGGGGTTAGATAGTGGTGTCTTCTGCCAGACTAGCAGGAGCAGTGTGTATGGGGTTAGATAGTGGTGTCTTGTGCCAGACTAGAGGAGCAGTGTGTAGGGGGTGAGATAGTGGTGTCTTGTGCCAGACTAGAGGAGCAGTGTGTAGGGGGATAGATAGTGGTGTCTTCTGCCAGACTAGAGGAGCAGTGTGTAGGGAGTGAGATAGTGGTGTCTTCTGCCAGACTAGAGGAGCAGTGTGTAGGGGGTTAGATAGTGGTGTTTTCTGCCAGACTAGAGGAGCAGTGTGTAGGGGGTTAGATAGTGGTGTCTTCTGCCAGACTAGAGGAGCAGTGTGTAGGGGGTTAGATAGTGGTGTCTTCTGCCAGACTAGTGGAGCAGTGTGTAGGGGTTAGATAGTGGTGTCTTCTGCCAGACTAGTGGAGCAGTGTGTAGGGGGTTAGATAGTGGTGTCTTCTACCAGACTAGTGGAGCAGTGTGTAGGGGGTTAGATAGTGGTGTCTTCTGCCAGACTAGTGGAGCAGTGTGTAGGGGTTAGATAGTGGTGTCTTCTGCCAGACCAGCAGCAGCAGTGTGTAGGGGGTTAGATAGTGGTGTTTTCTGCCAGACTAGAGGAGCAGTATGTAGGGGGGTTAGATAGTGGTGTCTTCTGCCAGACTAGTGGAGCAGTGTGTAGGGGGGTTAGATAGTGGTGTCTTGTGCCAGACTAGAGGAGCAGTGTGTAGGGGGATAGATAGTGGTGTCTTCTGCCAGACTAGAGGAGCAGTGTGTAGGAGGTGAGATAGTGGTGTCTTCTGCCAGACTAGAGGAGCAGTGTGTAGGGGGTTAGATAGTGGTGTCTTCTGCCAGACTAGAGGAGCAGTGTGTAGGGGGGTTAGATAGTGGTGTCTTCTGCCAGACTAGTGGAGCAGTGTGTAGGGGGTTAGATAGTGGTGTCTTCTGCCAGACTAGAGGAGCAGTGTGTAGGGGGGTTAGATAGTGGTGTCTTATGTCAGACTAGAGGAGCAGTGTGTAGGGGGGTTAGATAGTGGTGTCTTTTACACCTGCATTGTTTGCTGTTTGGGGTTTTAGGCTGGGTTTCTGTACAGCACTTTGAGATATCAGCTGATGTACGAAGGGCTATATAAATAAATTTGATTTGATTTGATTTGTAGGAGGTGAGATAGTGGTGTCTTCTGCCAGACTAGAGGAGCAGTGTGTAGGGAGTGAGATAGTGGTGTCTTCTGCCAGACTTGAGGAGCAGGGTGTAGGGGGGTTAGATAGTGGTGTCTTCTGCCAGACTAGTGGAGCAGTGTGTAGGGGGTTAGATAGTGGTGTCTTCTGCCAGACTAGCAGGAGCAGTGTGTAGGGGGTTAGATAGTGGTGTCTTGTGCCAGACTAGAGGAGCAGTGTGTAGGGGGTGAGATAGTGGTGTCTTATGTCAGACTAGAGGAGCAGTGTGTAGGGGGGTTAGATAGTGGTGTCTTCTACCAGACTAGTGGAGCAGTGTGTAGGGGTTAGATAGTGGTGTCTTCTGCCAGACTAGTGGAGCAGTGTGTAGGGGGTTAGATAGTGGTGTCTTGTGCCAGACTAGAGGAGCAGTGTGTAGGGGGATAGATAGTGGTGTCTTCTGCCAGACTAGAGGAGCAGTGTGTAGGAGGTGAGATAGTGGTGTCTTCTGCCAGACTAGAGGAGCAGTGTGTAGGGAGTGAGATAGTGGTGTCTTCTGCCAGACTAGAGGAGCAGTGTGTAGGGGGTTAGATAGTGGTGTCTTCTGCCAGACTAGAGGAGCAGTGTGTAGGGGGTTAGATAGTGGTGTCTTCTGCCAGACTAGTGGAGCAGTGTGTAGGGGGTTAGATAGTGGTGTCTTCTGCCAGACTAGAGGAGCAGTGTGTAGGGGGTTAGATAGTGGTGTCTTCTGCCAGACTAGTGGAGCAGTGTGTAGGGGTTAGATAGTGGTGTCTTCTGCCAGACTAGTGGAGCAGTGTGTAGGGGGTTAGATAGTGGTGTCTTCTACCAGACTAGTGGAGCAGTGTGTAGGGGGTTAGATAGTGGTGTCTTCTGCCAGACTAGTGGAGCAGTGTGTAGGGGGTTAGATAGTGGTGTCTTCTGCCAGACTAGAGGAGCAGTGTGTAGGGGGGTTAGATAATGGTGTCTTCTGCCAGACTAGTGGGAGCAGTGTGTAGGGGGTTAGATAGTGGTGTCTTCTGCCAGACTAGAGGAGCAGTGTGTAGGGGGTTAGATAGTGGTGTCTTCTGCCAGACTAGAGGAGCAGTGTGTAGGGGGTGAGATAGTGGTGTCTTGTGCCAGACTAGAGGAGCAGTGTGTAGGGGGTGAGATAGTGGTGTCTTCTGCCAGACTAGTGGAGCAGTGTGTAGGGGGGTTAGATAGTGGTGTCTTGTGCCAGACTAGAGGAGCAGTGTGTAGGGGGATAGATAGTGGTGTCTTCTGCCAGACTAGAGGAGCAGTGTGTAGGAGGTGAGATAGTGGTGTCTTCTGCCAGACTAGAGGAGCAGTGTGTAGGGAGTGAGATAGTGGTGTCTTCTGCCAGACTAGAGGAGCAGTGTGTAGGGGGTTAGATAGTGGTGTCTTCTGCCAGACTAGAGGAGCAGTGTGTAGGGGGTTAGATAGTGGTGTCTTCTGCCAGACTAGTGGAGCAGTGTGTAGGGGGTTAGATAGTGGTGTCTTCTGCCAGACTAGAGGAGCAGTGTGTAGGGGGGTTAGATAGTGGTGTCTTCTGCCAGACTAGTGGAGCAGTGTGTAGGGGTTAGATAGTGGTGTCTTCTGCCAGACTAGTGGAGCAGTGTGTAGGGGGTTAGATAGTGGTGTCTTCTACCAGACTAGTGGAGCAGTGTGTAGGGGGTTAGATAGTGGTGTCTTCTGCCAGACTAGTGGAGCAGTGTGTAGGGGGTTAGATAGTGGTGTCTTCTGCCAGACCAGCAGCAGCAGTGTGTAGGGGGGTTAGATAGTGGTGTTTTCTGCCAGACTAGAGGAGCAGTATGTAGGGGGGTTAGATAGTGGTGTCTTCTGCCAGACTAGTGGAGCAGTGTGTAGGGGGGTTAGATAGTGGTGTCTTGTGCCAGACTAGAGGAGCAGTGTGTAGGGGGATAGATAGTGGTGTCTTCTGCCAGACTAGAGGAGCAGTGTGTAGGAGGTGAGATAGTGGTGTCTTCTGCCAGACTAGAGGAGCAGTGTGTAGGGGGGTTAGATAGTGGTGTCTTCTGCCAGACTAGTGGAGCAGTGTGTAGGGGGTTAGATAGTGGTGTCTTCTGCCAGACTAGAGGAGCAGTGTGTAGGGGGGTTAGATAGTGGTGTCTTATGTCAGACTAGAGGAGCAGTGTGTAGGGGGGTTAGATAGTGGTGTCTTTTACACCTGCATTGTTTGCTGTTTGGGGTTTTAGGCTGGGTTTCTGTACAGCACTTTGAGATATCAGCTGATGTACGAAGGGCTATATAAATACATTTGATTTGATTTGATTTGATTTGTAGGAGGTGAGATAGCGGTGTCTTCTGCCAGACTAGAGGAGCAGTGTGTAGGGAGTGAGATAGTGGTGTCTTCTGCCAGACTTGAGGAGCAGGGTGTAGGGGGGTTAGATAGTGGTGTCTTCTGCCAGACTAGTGGAGCAGTGTGTAGGGGTTAGATAGTGGTGTCTTCTGCCAGACTAGCAGGAGCAGTGTGTAGGGGGTTAGATAGTGGTGTCTTGTGCCAGACTAGAGGAGCAGTGTGTAGGGGGTGAGATAGTGGTGTCTTATGTCAGACTAGAGGAGCAGTGTGTAGGGGGGTTAGATAGTGGTGTCTTCTACCAGACTAGTGGAGCAGTGTGTAGGGGGTTAGATAGTGGTGTCTTCTGCCAGACTAGTGGAGCAGTGTGTAGGGGGGTTAGATAGTGGTGTCTTGTGCCAGACTAGAGGAGCAGTGTGTAGGGGGATAGATAGTGGTGTCTTCTGCCAGACTAGAGGAGCAGTGTGTAGGAGGTGAGATAGTGGTGTCTTCTGCCAGACTAGAGGAGCAGTGTGTAGGGAGTGAGATAGTGGTGTCTTCTGCCAGACTAGAGGAGCAGTGTGTAGGGGGTTAGATAGTGGTGTCTTCTGCCAGACTAGAGGAGCAGTGTGTAGGGGGGTTAGATAGTGGTGTCTTCTGCCAGACTAGTGGAGCAGTGTGTAGGGGGTTAGATAGTGGTGTCTTCTGCCAGACTAGAGGAGCAGTGTGTAGGGGGTTAGATAGTGGTGTCTTCTGCCAGACTAGTGGAGCAGTGTGTAGGGGGTTAGATAGTGGTGTCTTCTGCCAGACTAGTGGAGCAGTGTGTAGGGGGTTAGATAGTGGTGTCTTCTACCAGACTAGTGGAGCAGTGTGTAGGGGGTTAGATAGTGGTGTCTTCTGCCAGACTAGTGGAGCAGTGTGTAGGGGGTTAGATAGTGGTGTCTTCTGCCAGACCAGCAGCAGCAGTGTGTAGGGGGGTTAGATAGTGGTGTTTTCTGCCAGACTAGAGGAGCAGTGTGTAGGGGGTGAGATAGTGGTGTCTTATGTCAGACTAGAGGAGCTGTGTGTAGGGGGGTTAGATAGTGGTGTCTTCTACCAGACTAGTGGAGCAGTGTGTAGGGGGTTAGATAGTGGTGTCTTCGCCAGACTAGTGGAGCAGTGTGTAGGGGGTTAGATAGTGGTGTCTTCTACCAGACTAGTGGAGCAGTGTGTAGGGGGTTAGATAGTGGTGTCTTCTGCCAGACTAGTGGGAGCAGTGTGTAGGGGGTTAGATAGTGGTGTCTTCTGCCAGACTAGAGGAGCAGTGTGTAGGGGGGTTAGATAGTGGTGTCTTCTACCAGACTAGTGGAGCAGTGTGTAGGGGGTTAGATAGTGGTGTCTTCGCCAGACTAGAGGAGCAGTGTGTAGGGGGTTAGATAGTGGTGTCTTCTACCAGACTAGTGGAGCAGTGTGTAGGGGGTTAGATAGTGGTGTCTTCTGCCAGACTAGAGGAGCAGTGTGTAGGGGGTTAGATAGTGGTGTCTTCTGCCAGACTAGAGGAGCAGTGTGTAGGGGTTAGATAGTGGTGTCTTCTGCCAGACTAGAGGAGCAGTGTGTAGGGGGTTAGATAGTGGTGTCTTCTGCCAGACTAGTGGAGCAGTGTGTAGGGGGTTAGATAGTGGTGTCTTCTGCCAGACTAGAGGAGCAGTGTGTAGGGGGTTAGATAGTGGTGTCTTCTGCCAGACTAGTGGAGCAGTGTGTAGGGGGTTAGATAGTGGTGTCTTCTGCCAGACTTGAGGAGCAGTGTGTAGGGGGGTTAGATAGTGGTGTCTTCTGCCAGACTAGTGGAGCAGTGTGTAGGGGGTTAGATAGTGGTGTCTTCTGCCAGACTAGTGGAGCAGTGTGTAGGGGTTAGATAGTGGTGTCTTCTGCCAGACTAGCAGGAGCAGTGTGTAGGGGTTAGATAGTGGTGTCTTGTGCCAGACTAGAGGAGCAGTGTGTAGGGGGTGAGATAGTGGTGTCTTATGTCAAACTAGAGGAGCAGTGTGTAGGGGGGTTAGATAGTGGTGTCTTCTACCAGACTAGTGGAGCAGTGTGTAGGGGGTTAGATAGTGGTGTTTTCTGCCAGACTAGAGGAGCAGTGTGTAGGGGGGTTAGATAGTGGTGTCTTCTGCCAGACTAGAGGAGCAGTGTGTAGGAGGTGAGATAGTGGTGTCTTCTGCCAGACTAGAGGAGCAGTGTGTAGGGAGTGAGATAGTGGTGTCTTCTGCCAGACTTGAGGAGCAGGGTGTAGGGGGGTTAGATAGTGGTGTCTTCTGCCAGACTAGTGGAGCAGTGTGTAGGGGGTTAGATAGTGGTGTCTTCTGCCAGACTAGAGGAGCAGTGTGTAGGGGGTTAGATAGTGGTGTCTTCTGCCAGACTAGTGGAGCAGTGTGTAGGGGGTTAGATAGTGGTGTCTTCTGCCAGACTAGAGGAGCAGTGTGTAGGGGGTTAGATAGTGGTGTCTTCTGCCAGACTAGTGGAGCAGTGTGTAGGGGTTAGATAGTGGTGTCTTCTACCAGACTAGTGGAGCAGTGTGTAGGGGTTAGATAATGGTGTCTTCTGCCAGACTAGTGGAGCAGTGTGTAGGGGTTAGATAGTGGTGTCTTCTGCCAGACCAGCAGCAGCAGTGTGTAGGGGGTTAGATAGTGGTGTCTTCTGCCAGACCAGCAGCAGCAGTGTGTAGGGGGGTTAGATAGTGGTGTTTTCTGCCAGACTAGTGGAGCAGTGTGTAGGGGGTGAGATAGTGGTGTTTTCTGCCAGACTAGAGGAGCAGTGTGTAGGGGGGTTAGATAGTGGTGTCTTCTGCCAGACTAGTGGAGCAGTGTGTAGGGGGTTAGATAGTGGTGTCTTGTGCCAGACTAGAGGAGCAGTGTGTAGGGGGATAGATAGTGGTGTCTTCTGCCAGACTAGAGGAGCAGTGTGTAGGAGGTGAGATAGTGGTGTCTTCTGCCAGACTAGAGGAGCAGTGTGTAGGGGTTAGATAGTGGTGTCTTCTGCCAGACTAGAGGAGCAGTGTGTAGGGGGTTAGATAGTGGTGTCTTCTGCCAGACTAGTGGAGCAGTGTGTAGGGGTTAGATAGTGGTGTCTTCTGCCAGACTAGAGGAGCAGTGTGTAGGGGGTTAGATAGTGGTGTCTTCTGCCAGACTAGTGGAGCAGTGTGTAGGGGGTTAGATAGTGGTGTCTTCTGCCAGACTAGAGGAGCAGTGTGTAGGGGGTTAGATAGTGGTGTCTTCTGCCAGACTAGAGGAGCAGTGTGTAGGGGGGTTAGATAGTGGTGTCTTCTGCCAGACTAGTGGAGCAGTGTGTAGGGGTTAGATAGTGGTGTCTTCTGCCAGACTAGAGGAGCAGTGTGTAGGGGGTTAGATAGTGGTGTCTTCTGCCAGACTAGTGGAGCAGTGTGTAGGGGGTTAGATAGTGGTGTCTTCTACCAGACTAGTGGAGCAGTGTGTAGGGGGTTAGATAGTGGTGTCTTCTGCCAGACTAGTGGAGCAGTGTGTAGGGGGTTAGATAGTGGTGTCTTCTGCCAGACCAGCAGCAGCAGTGTGTAGGGGGGTTAGATAGTGGTGTTTTCTGCCAGACTAGAGGAGCAGTGTGTAGGGGGGTTAGATAGTGGTGTCTTCTGCCAGACTAGTGGAGCAGTGTGTAGGGGGGTTAGATAGTGGTGTCTTGTGCCAGACTAGAGGAGCAGTGTGTAGGGGGATAGATAGTGGTGTCTTCTGCCAGACTAGAGGAGCAGTGTGTAGGAGGTGAGATAGTGGTGTCTTCTGCCAGACTAGAGGAGCAGTGTGTAGGGGGTTAGATAGTGGTGTCTTCTGCCAGACTAGAGGAGCAGTGTGTAGGGGGTTAGATAGTGGTGTCTTCTGCCAGACTAGTGGAGCAGTGTGTAGGGGGTTAGATAGTGGTGTCTTCTGCCAGACTAGAGGAGCAGTGTGTAGGGGGGTTAGATAGTGGTGTCTTCTGCCAGACTAGTGGAGCAGTGTGTAGGGGGTTAGATAGTGGTGTCTTCTGCCAGACTTGAGGAGCAGTGTGTAGGGGGGTTAGATAGTGGTGTCTTCTGCCAGACTAGTGGAGCAGTGTGTAGGGGGTTAGATAGTGGTGTCTTCTGCCAGACTAGTGGAGCAGTGTGTAGGGGGTTAGATAGTGGTGTCTTCTGCCAGACTAGCAGGAGCAGTGTGTAGGGGGTTAGATAGTGGTGTCTTGTGCCAGACTAGAGGAGCAGTGTGTAGGGGGTGAGATAGTGGTGTCTTATGTCAAACTAGAGGAGCAGTGTGTAGGGGGGTTAGATAGTGGTGTCTTCTACCAGACTAGTGGAGCAGTGTGTAGGGGGTTAGATAGTGGTGTTTTCTGCCAGACTAGAGGAGCAGTGTGTAGGGGGGTTAGATAGTGGTGTCTTCTGCCAGACTAGAGGAGCAGTGTGTAGGAGGTGAGATAGTGGTGTCTTCTGCCAGACTAGAGGAGCAGTGTGTAGGGAGTGAGATAGTGGTGTCTTCTGCCAGACTTGAGGAGCAGGGTGTAGGGGGGTTAGATAGTGGTGTCTTCTGCCAGACTAGTGGAGCAGTGTGTAGGGGTTAGATAGTGGTGTCTTCTGCCAGACTAGAGGAGCAGTGTGTAGGGGGTTAGATAGTGGTGTCTTCTGCCAGACTAGTGGAGCAGTGTGTAGGGGGTTAGATAGTGGTGTCTTCTGCCAGACTAGTGGAGCAGTGTGTAGGGGGGTTAGATAGTGGTGTCTTCTACCAGACTAGTGGAGCAGTGTGTAGGGGTTAGATAGTGGTGTCTTCTGCCAGACTAGTGGAGCAGTGTGTAGGGGGGTTAGATAGTGGTGTCTTCTGCCAGACCAGCAGCAGCAGTGTGTAGGGGGTTAGATAGTGGTGTTTTCTGCCAGACTAGAGGAGCAGTGTGTAGGGGGTTAGATAGTGGTGTCTTGTGCCAGACTAGAGGAGCAGTGTGTAGGGGGATAGATAGTGGTGTCTTCTGCCAGACTAGAGGAGCAGTGTGTAGGAGGTGAGATAGTGGTGTCTTCTGCCAGACTAGAGGAGCAGTGTGTAGGGGGTTAGATAGTGGTGTCTTCTGCCAGACTAGAGGAGCAGTGTGTAGGGGGGTTAGATAGTGGTGTCTTCTGCCAGACTAGTGGAGCAGTGTGTAGGGGGTTAGATAGTGGTGTCTTCTGCCAAACTAGAGGAGCAGTGTGTAGGGGGTTAGATAGTGGTGTCTTCTGCCAGACTAGTGGAGCAGTGTGTAGGGGTTAGATAGTGGTGTCTTCTGCCAGACTAGAGGAGCAGTGTGTAGGGGGGTTAGATAGTGGTGTCTTCTGCCAGACTAGTGGAGCAGTGTGTAGGGGGTTAGATAGTGGTGTCTTCTGCCAGACTTGAGGAGCAGTGTGTAGGGGGTTAGATAGTGGTGTCTTCTGCCAGACTAGTGGAGCAGTGTGTAGGGGGTTAGATAGTGGTGTCTTCTGCCAGACTAGTGGAGCAGTGTGTAGGGGTTAGATAGTGGTGTCTTCTGCCAGACTAGCAGGAGCAGTGTGTAGGGGTTAGATAGTGGTGTCTTGTGCCAGACTAGAGGAGCAGTGTGTAGGGGGTGAGATAGTGGTGTCTTATGTCAAACTAGAGGAGCAGTGTGTAGGGGGTTAGATAGTGGTGTCTTCTACCAGACTAGTGGAGCAGTGTGTAGGGGTTAGATAGTGGTGTTTTCTGCCAGACTAGAGGAGCAGTGTGTAGGGGGTTAGATAGTGGTGTCTTCTGCCAGACTAGAGGAGCAGTGTGTAGGAGGTGAGATAGTGGTGTCTTCTGCCAGACTAGAGGAGCAGTGTGTAGGGAGTGAGATAGTGGTGTCTTCTGCCAGACTTGAGGAGCAGGGTGTAGGGGGGTTAGATAGTGGTGTCTTCTGCCAGACTAGTGGAGCAGTGTGTAGGGGGTTAGATAGTGGTGTCTTCTGCCAGACTAGAGGAGCAGTGTGTAGGGGGGTTAGATAGTGGTGTCTTCTGCCAGACTAGTGGAGCAGTGTGTAGGGGGTTAGATAGTGGTGTCTTCTGCCAGACTAGAGGAGCAGTGTGTAGGGGGTTAGATAGTGGTGTCTTCTGCCAGACTAGTGGAGCAGTGTGTAGGGGTTAGATAGTGATGTCTTCTACCAGACTAGTGGAGCAGTGTGTAGGGGGTTAGATAGTGGTGTCTTCTGCCAGACTAGTGGAGCAGTGTGTAGGGGGTTAGATAGTGGTGTCTTCTGCCAGACCAGCAGCAGCAGTGTGTAGGGGGGTTAGATAGTGGTGTCTTCTGCCAGACCAGCAGCAGCAGTGTGTAGGGGGGTTAGATAGTGGTGTTTTCTGCCAGACTAGAGGAGCAGTGTGTAGGGGGGTTAGATAGTGGTGTCTTGTGCCAGACTAGAGGAGCAGTGTGTAGGGGGATAGATAGTGGTGTCTTCTGCCAGACTAGAGGAGCAGTGTGTAGGAGGTGAGATAGTGGTGTCTTCTGCCAGACTAGAGGAGCAGTGTGTAGGGGGTTAGATAGTGGTGTCTTGTGCCAGACTAGAGGAGCAGTGTGTAGGGGGGTTAGATAGTGGTGTCTTCTGCCAGACTAGTGGAGCAGTGTGTAGGGGGTTAGATAGTGGTGTCTTCTGCCAAACTAGAGGAGCAGTGTGTAGGGGGTTAGATAGTGGTGTCTTCTGCCAGACTAGTGGAGCAGTGTGTAGGGGGTTAGATAGTGGTGTCTTCTGCCAGACTTGAGGAGCAGTGTGTAGGGGGTTAGATAGTGGTGTCTTCTGCCAGACTAGTGGAGCAGTGTGTAGGGGTTAGATAGTGGTGTCTTCTGCCAGACTAGTGGAGCAGTGTGTAGGGGTTAGATAGTGGTGTCTTCTGCCAGACTAGCAGGAGCAGTGTGTAGGGGGTTAGATAGTGGTGTCTTGTGCCAGACTAGAGGAGCAGTGTGTAGGGGGTGAGATAGTGGTGTCTTATGTCAAACTAGAGGAGCAGTGTGTAGGGGGGTTAGATAGTGGTGTCTTCTACCAGACTAGTGGAGCAGTGTGTAGGGGGTTAGATAGTGGTGTTTTCTGCCAGACTAGAGGAGCAGTGTGTAGGGGGGTTAGATAGTGGTGTCTTCTGCCAGACTAGAGGAGCAGTGTGTAGGAGGTGAGATAGTGGTGTCTTCTGCCAGACTAGAGGAGCAGTGTGTAGGGAGTGAGATAGTGGTGTCTTCTGCCAGACTTGAGGAGCAGGGTGTAGGGGGGTTAGATAGTGGTGTCTTCTGCCAGACTAGTGGAGCAGTGTGTAGGGGGTTAGATAGTGGTGTCTTCTGCCAGACTAGTGGAGCAGTGTGTAGGGGGTTAGATAGTGGTGTCTTCTGCCAGACTAGCAGGAGCAGTGTGTAGGGGGTTAGATAGTGGTGTCTTGTGCCAGACTAGAGGAGCAGTGTGTAGGGGGTGAGATAGTGGTGTCTTATGTCAGACTAGAGGAGCAGTGTGTAGGGGGGTTAGATAGTGGTGTCTTCTACCAGACTAGTGGAGCAGTGTGTAGGGGGTTAGATAGTGGTGTCTTCTGCCAGACTAGAGGAGCAGTGTGTAGGGGGTGAGATAGTGGTGTCTTCTGCCAGACTAGTGGAGCAGTGTGTAGGGGGGTGAGATAGTGGTGTCTTCTACCAGACTAGTGGAGCAGTGTGTAGGGGGTTAGATAGTGGTGTCTTCTGCCAGACTAGTGGGAGCAGTGTGTAGGGGTGAGATAGTGGTGTCTTCTGCCAGACTAGTGGGAGCAGTGTGTAGGGGGTTAGATAGTGGTGTCTTCTGCCAGACTAGAGGAGCAGTGTGTAGGGGGGTTAGATAGTGGTGTCTTCTGCCAGACTAGAGGAGCAGTGTGTAGGGGGTGAGATAGTGGTGTCTTGTGCCAGACAAGAGGAGCAGTGTGTAGGGGGTGAGATAGTGGTGTCTTCTGCCAGACTAGTGGAGCAGTGTGTAGGGGGGTTAGATAGTGGTGTCTTGTGCCAGACTAGAGGAGCAGTGTGTAGGGGATAGATAGTGGTGTCTTCTGCCAGACTAGAGGAGCAGTGTGTAGGAGGTGAGATAGTGGTGTCTTCTGCCAGACTAGAGGAGCAGTGTGTAGGGAGTGAGATAGTGGTGTCTTCTGCCAGACTAGAGGAGCAGTGTGTAGGGGGTTAGATAGTGGTGTCTTCTGCCAGACTAGAGGAGCAGTGTGTAGGGGGGTTAGATAGTGGTGTCTTGTGCCAGACTAGAGGAGCAGTGTGTAGGGGGTGAGATAGTGGTGTCTTCTGCCAGACTAGTGGAGCAGTGTGTAGGGGGGTGAGATAGTGGTGTCTTCTACCAGACTAGTGGAGCAGTGTGTAGGGGGTTAGATAGTGGTGTCTTCTGCCAGACTAGTGGGAGCAGTGTGTAGGGGTGAGATAGTGGTGTCTTCTGCCAGACTAGTGGGAGCAGTGTGTAGGGGGTTAGATAGTGGTGTCTTCTGCCAGACTAGAGGAGCAGTGTGTAGGGGGTGAGATAGTGGTGTCTTCTGCCAGACTAGCAGGAGCAGTGTGTAGGGGGTTAGATAGTGGTGTCTTGTGCCAGACTAGAGGAGCAGTGTGTAGGGGGTTAGATAGTGGTGTCTTGTGCCAGACTAGAGGAGCAGTGTGTAGGGGGTGAGATAGTGGTGTCTTCTGCCAGACTAGAGGAGCAGTGTGTAGGGGGTGAGATAGTGGTGTCTTCTGCCAGACTAGCAGGAGCAGTGTGTAGGGGGTTAGATAGTGGTGTCTTGTGCCAGACTAGAGGAGCAGTGTGTAGGGGGTGAGATAGTGGTGTCTTATGTCAGACTAGAGGAGCAGTGTGTAGGGGGGTTAGATAGTAGTGTCTTCTACCAGACTAGTGGAGCAGTGTGTAGGGGTTAGATAGTGGTGTTTTCTGCCAGACTAGAGGAGGAGTGTGTAGGGGGGTTAGATAGTGGTGTCTTCTGCCAGACTAGAGGAGCAGTGTGTAGGAGGTGAGATAGTGGTGTCTTCTGCCAGACTAGAGGAGCAGTGTGTAGGGAGTGAGATAGTGGTGTCTTCTGCCAGCCTTGAGGAGCAGGGTGTAGGGGGTTAGATAGTGGTGTCTTCTGCCAGACTAGTGGAGCAGTGTGTAGGGGTTAGATAGTGGTGTCTTCTGCCAGACTAGTGGAGCAGTGTGTAGGGGTTAGATAGTGGTGTCTTCTGCCAGACTAGCAGGAGCAGTGTGTAGGGGGTTAGATAGTGGTGTCTTGTGCCAGACTAGAGGAGCAGTGTGTAGGGGGTGAGATAGTGGTGTCTTCTGCCAGACTAGTGGAGCAGTGTGTAGGGGGTTAGATAGTGGTGTCTTGTGCCAGACTAGAGGAGCAGTGTGTAGGGGGATAGATAGTGGTGTCTTCTGCCAGACTAGAGGAGCAGTGTGTAGGAGGTGAGATAGTGGTGTCTTCTGCCAGACTAGAGGAGCAGTGTGTAGGGAGTGAGATAGTGGTGTCTTCTGCCAGACTAGAGGAGCAGTGTGTAGGGGGTTAGATAGTGGTGTCTTCTGCCAGACTAGAGGAGCAGTGTGTAGGGGGGTTAGATAGTGGTGTCTTGTGCCAGACTAGAGGAGCAGTGTGTAGGGGGTGAGATAGTGGTGTCTTCTGCCAGACTAGTGGAGCAGTGTGTAGGGGGGTGAGATAGTGGTGTCTTCTACCAGACTAGTGGAGCAGTGTGTAGGGGTTAGATAGTGGTGTCTTCTGCCAGACTAGTGGGAGCAGTGTGTAGGGGTGAGATAGTGGTGTCTTCTGCCAGACTAGTGGGAGCAGTGTGTAGGGGGTTAGATAGTGGTGTCTTCTGCCAGACTAGAGGAGCAGTGTGTAGGGGGTGAGATAGTGGTGTCTTCTGCCAGACTAGCAGGAGCAGTGTGTAGGGGTTAGATAGTGGTGTCTTGTGCCAGACTAGAGGAGCAGTGTGTAGGGGTTAGATAGTGGTGTCTTGTGCCAGACTAGAGGAGCAGTGTGTAGGGGGTGAGATAGTGGTGTCTTCTGCCAGACTAGAGGAGCAGTGTGTAGGGGGTGAGATAGTGGTGTCTTCTGCCAGACTAGCAGGAGCAGTGTGTAGGGGGTTAGATAGTGGTGTCTTGTGCCAGACTAGAGGAGCAGTGTGTAGGGGGTGAGATAGTGGTGTCTTATGTCAGACTAGAGGAGCAGTGTGTAGGGGGGTTAGATAGTAGTGTCTTCTACCAGACTAGTGGAGCAGTGTGTAGGGGGTTAGATAGTGGTGTTTTCTGCCAGACTAGAGGAGGAGTGTGTAGGGGGGTTAGATAGTGGTGTCTTCTGCCAGACTAGAGGAGCAGTGTGTAGGAGGTGAGATAGTGGTGTCTTCTGCCAGACTAGAGGAGCAGTGTGTAGGGAGTGAGATAGTGGTGTCTTCTGCCAGCCTTGAGGAGCAGGGTGTAGGGGGGTTAGATAGTGGTGTCTTCTGCCAGACTAGTGGAGCAGTGTGTAGGGGGTTAGATAGTGGTGTCTTCTGCCAGACTAGTGGAGCAGTGTGTAGGGGGTTAGATAGTGGTGTCTTCTGCCAGACTAGCAGGAGCAGTGTGTAGGGGGTTAGATAGTGGTGTCTTGTGCCAGACTAGAGGAGCAGTGTGTAGGGGGTGAGATAGTGGTGTCTTCTGCCAGACTAGTGGAGCAGTGTGTAGGGGGGTGAGATAGTGGTGTCTTCTACCAGACTAGAGGAGCAGTGTGTAGGAGGTGAGATAGTGGTGTCTTCTGCCAGACTAGAGGAGCAGTGTGTAGGGAGTGAGATAGTGGTGTCTTCTGCCAGACTTGAGGAGCAGGGTGTAGGGGGGTTAGATAGTGGTGTCTTCTGCCAGACTAGTGGAGCAGTGTGTAGGGGGTTAGATAGTGGTGTCTTCTGCCAGACTATTGGAGCAGTGTGTAGGGGTTAGATAGTGGTGTCTTCTGCCAGACTAGCAGGAGCAGTGTGTAGGGGTTAGATAGTGGTGTCTTGTGCCAGACTAGAGGAGCAGTGTGTAGGGGGTGAGATAGTGGTGTCTTCTGCCAGACTAGTGGAGCAGTGTGTAGGGGGGTGAGATAGTGGTGTCTTCTACCAGACTAGTGGAGCAGTGTGTAGGGGGTTAGATAGTGGTGTCTTCTGCCAGACTAGTGGGAGCAGTGTGTAGGGGTGAGATAGTGGTGTCTTCTGCCAGACTAGTGGGAGCAGTGTGTAGGGGGTTAGATAGTGGTGTCTTCTGCCAGACTAGAGGAGCAGTGTGTAGGGGGTGAGATAGTGGTGTCTTGTGCCAGACTAGAGGAGCAGTGTGTAGGGGGTGAGATAGTGGTGTCTTCTGCCAGACTAGTGGAGCAGTGTGTAGGGGGGTTAGATAGTGGTGTCTTGTGCCAGACTAGAGGAGCAGTGTGTAGGGGGATAGATAGTGGTGTCTTCTGCCAGACTAGAGGAGCAGTGTGTAGGAGGTGAGATAGTGGTGTCTTCTGCCAGACTAGAGGAGCAGTGTGTAGGGAGTGAGATAGTGGTGTATTCTGCCAGACTAGAGGAGCAGTGTGTAGGGGGTTAGATAGTGGTGTCTTGTGCCAGACTAGAGGAGCAGTGTGTAGGGGGATAGATAGTGGTGTCTTCTGCCAGACTAGAGGAGCAGTGTGTAGGAGGTGAGATAGTGGTGTCTTCTGCCAGACTAGTGGAGCAGTGTGTAGGGGGGTTAGATAGTGGTGTCTTGTGCCAGACTAGAGGAGCAGTGTGTAGAGGGATAGATAGTGGTGTCTTCTGCCAGACTAGTGGAACAGTGTGTAGGGGGTTGGATAGTGGTGTCTTCTGCCAGACTAGTGGAGCAGTGTGTAGGGGGTTAGATAGTGGTGTCTTCTGCCAGACTAGCAGCAGCAGTGTGTAGGGGGGTTAGATAGTGGTGTCTTCTGCCAGACTAGAGGAGCAGTGTGTAGGGGGTTAGATAGTGGTGTCTTCTGCCAGACTAGAGGAGCAGTGTGTAGGGGGTGAGATAGTGGTGTCTTGTGCCAGACTAGAGGAGCAGTGTGTAGGGGGTGAGATAGTGGTGTCTTCTGCCAGACTAGTGGAGCAGTGTGTAGGGGGGTTAGATAGTGGTGTCTTGTGCCAGACTAGAGGAGCAGTGTGTAGGGGGATAGATAGTGGTGTCTTCTGCCAGACTAGAGGAGCAGTGTGTAGGAGGTGAGATAGTGGTGTCTTCTGCCAGACTAGAGGAGCAGTGTGTAGGGAGTGAGATAGTGGTGTCTTCTGCCAGACTTGAGGAGCAGGGTGTAGGGGGGTTAGATAGTGGTGTCTTCTGCCAGACTAGAGGAGCAGTGTGTAGGGGGTGAGATAGTGGTGTCTTGTGCCAGACTAGAGGAGCAGTGTGTAGGGGGTGAGATAGTGGTGTCTTCTGCCAGACTAGTGGAGCAGTGTGTAGGGGGGTTAGATAGTGGTGTCTTGTGCCAGACTAGAGGAGCAGTGTGTAGGGGATAGATAGTGGTGTCTTCTGCCAGACTAGAGGAGCAGTGTGTAGGAGGTGAGATAGTGGTGTCTTCTGCCAGACTAGAGGAGCAGTGTGTAGGGAGTGAGATAGTGGTGTATTCTGCCAGACTAGAGGAGCAGTGTGTAGGGGTTAGATAGTGGTGTCTTCTGCCAGACTAGAGGAGCAGTGTGTAGGGGTGAGATAGTGGTGTCTTGTGCCAGACTAGAGGAGCAGTGTGTAGGGGGTGAGATAGTGGTGTCTTCTGCCAGACTAGTGGAGCAGTGTGTAGGGGGGTTAGATAGTGGTGTCTTGTGCCAGACTAGAGGAGCAGTGTGTAGGGGGATAGATAGTGGTGTCTTCTGCCAGACTAGAGGAGCAGTGTGTAGGGGGTGAGATAGTGGTGTCTTGTGCCAGACTAGAGGAGCAGTGTGTAGAGGGATAGATAGTGGTGTCTTCTGCCAGACTAGAGGAGCAGGGTGTAGGGGGGTTAGATAGTGGTGTCTTCTGCCAGACTAGAGGAGCAGTGTGTAGGGGGTTAGATAGTGGTGTCTTGTGCCAGACTAGAGGAGCAGTGTGTAGGGGGTGAGATAGTGGTGTCTTCTGCCAGACTAGTGGAGCAGTGTGTAGGGGGGTGAGATAGTGGTGTCTTCTACCAGACTAGAGGAGCAGTGTGTAGGAGGTGAGATAGTGGTGTCTTCTGCCAGACTAGAGGAGCAGTGTGTAGGGAGTGAGATAGTGGTGTCTTCTGCCAGACTTGAGGAGCAGGGTGTAGGGGGGTTAGATAGTGGTGTCTTCTGCCAGACTAGTGGAGCAGTGTGTAGGGGGTTAGATAGTGGTGTCTTCTGCCAGACTATTGGAGCAGTGTGTAGGGGGTTAGATAGTGGTGTCTTCTGCCAGACTAGCAGGAGCAGTGTGTAGGGGTTAGATAGTGGTGTCTTGTGCCAGACTAGAGGAGCAGTGTGTAGGGGGTGAGATAGTGGTGTCTTCTGCCAGACTAGTGGAGCAGTGTGTAGGGGGTGAGATAGTGGTGTCTTCTACCAGACTAGTGGAGCAGTGTGTAGGGGTTAGATAGTGGTGTCTTCTGCCAGACTAGTGGGAGCAGTGTGTAGGGGTGAGATAGTGGTGTCTTCTGCCAGACTAGTGGGAGCAGTGTGTAGGGGGTTAGATAGTGGTGTCTTCTGCCAGACTAGAGGAGCAGTGTGTAGGGGGTGAGATAGTGGTGTCTTGTGCCAGACTAGAGGAGCAGTGTGTAGGGGGTGAGATAGTGGTGTCTTCTGCCAGACTAGTGGAGCAGTGTGTAGGGGGGTTAGATAGTGGTGTCTTGTGCCAGACTAGAGGAGCAGTGTGTAGGGGGATAGATAGTGGTGTCTTCTGCCAGACTAGAGGAGCAGTGTGTAGGAGGTGAGATAGTGGTGTCTTCTGCCAGACTAGAGGAGCAGTGTGTAGGGAGTGAGATAGTGGTGTATTCTGCCAGACTAGAGGAGCAGTGTGTAGGGGGTTAGATAGTGGTGTCTTGTGCCAGACTAGAGGAGCAGTGTGTAGGGGGATAGATAGTGGTGTCTTCTGCCAGACTAGAGGAGCAGTGTGTAGGAGGTGAGATAGTGGTGTCTTCTGCCAGACTAGTGGAGCAGTGTGTAGGGGGGTTAGATAGTGGTGTCTTGTGCCAGACTAGAGGAGCAGTGTGTAGAGGGATAGATAGTGGTGTCTTCTGCCAGACTAGTGGAACAGTGTGTAGGGGGTTGGATAGTGGTGTCTTCTGCCAGACTAGTGGAGCAGTGTGTAGGGGTTAGATAGTGGTGTCTTCTGCCAGACTAGCAGCAGCAGTGTGTAGGGGGGTTAGATAGTGGTGTCTTCTGCCAGACTAGAGGAGCAGTGTGTAGGGGGGTTAGATAGTGGTGTCTTCTGCCAGACTAGAGGAGCAGTGTGTAGGGGGTGAGATAGTGGTGTCTTGTGCCAGACTAGAGGAGCAGTGTGTAGGGGGTGAGATAGTGGTGTCTTCTGCCAGACTAGTGGAGCAGTGTGTAGGGGGTTAGATAGTGGTGTCTTGTGCCAGACTAGAGGAGCAGTGTGTAGGGGGATAGATAGTGGTGTCTTCTGCCAGACTAGAGGAGCAGTGTGTAGGAGGTGAGATAGTGGTGTCTTCTGCCAGACTAGAGGAGCAGTGTGTAGGGAGTGAGATAGTGGTGTCTTCTGCCAGACTTGAGGAGCAGGGTGTAGGGGGGTTAGATAGTGGTGTCTTCTGCCAGACTAGAGGAGCAGTGTGTAGGGGTGAGATAGTGGTGTCTTGTGCCAGACTAGAGGAGCAGTGTGTAGGGGTGAGATAGTGGTGTCTTCTGCCAGACTAGTGGAGCAGTGTGTAGGGGGGTTAGATAGTGGTGTCTTGTGCCAGACTAGAGGAGCAGTGTGTAGGGGGATAGATAGTGGTGTCTTCTGCCAGACTAGAGGAGCAGTGTGTAGGAGGTGAGATAGTGGTGTCTTCTGCCAGACTAGAGGAGCAGTGTGTAGGGAGTGAGATAGTGGTGTATTCTGCCAGACTAGAGGAGCAGTGTGTAGGGGGTTAGATAGTGGTGTCTTCTGCCAGACTAGAGGAGCAGTGTGTAGGGGGTGAGATAGTGGTGTCTTGTGCCAGACTAGAGGAGCAGTGTGTAGGGGGTGAGATAGTGGTGTCTTCTGCCAGACTAGTGGAGCAGTGTGTAGGGGGGTTAGATAGTGGTGTCTTGTGCCAGACTAGAGGAGCAGTGTGTAGGGGGATAGATAGTGGTGTCTTCTGCCAGACTAGAGGAGCAGTGTGTAGGGGGTGAGATAGTGGTGTCTTGTGCCAGACTAGAGGAGCAGTGTGTAGAGGGATAGATAGTGGTGTCTTCTGCCAGACTAGAGGAGCAGTGTGTAGGAGGTGAGATAGTGGTGTCTTGTGCCAGACTAGAGGAGCAGTGTGTAGAGGGATAGATAGTGGTGTCTTCTGCCAGACTAGTGGAACAGTGTGTAGGGGGTTGGATAGTGGTGTCTTCTGCCAGACTAGTGGAGCAGTGTGTAGGGGGTTAGATAGTGGTGTCTTCTGCCAGACTAGCAGCAGCAGTGTGTAGGGGGGTTAGATAGTGGTGTCTTCTGCCAGACTAGAGGAGCAGTGTGTAGGGGTTAGATAGTGGTGTCTTCTGCCAGACTAGAGGAGCAGTGTGTAGGGGTGAGATAGTGGTGTCTTGTGCCAGACTAGAGGAGCAGTGTGTAGGGGGTGAGATAGTGGTGTCTTCTGCCAGACTAGTGGAGCAGTGTGTAGGGGGGTTAGATAGTGGTGTCTTGTGCCAGACTAGAGGAGCAGTGTGTAGGGGGATAGATAGTGGTGTCTTCTGCCAGACTAGAGGAGCAGTGTGTAGGAGGTGAGATAGTGGTGTCTTCTGCCAGACTAGAGGAGCAGTGTGTAGGGAGTGAGATAGTGGTGTCTTCTGCCAGACTTGAGGAGCAGGGTGTAGGGGGGTTAGATAGTGGTGTCTTCTGCCAGACTAGTGGAGCAGTGTGTAGGGGGTTAGATAGTGGTGTCTTCTGCCAGACTATTGGAGCAGTGTGTAGGGGGTTAGATAGTGGTGTCTTCTGCCAGACTAGCAGGAGCAGTGTGTAGGGGGTTAGATAGTGGTGTCTTGTGCCAGACTAGAGGAGCAGTGTGTAGGGGGTGAGATAGTGGTGTCTTCTGCCAGACTAGTGGAGCAGTGTGTAGGGGGGTGAGATAGTGGTGTCTTCTACCAGACTAGTGGAGCAGTGTGTAGGGGGTTAGATAGTGGTGTCTTCTGCCAGACTAGTGGGAGCAGTGTGTAGGGGTGAGATAGTGGTGTCTTCTGCCAGACTAGTGGGAGCAGTGTGTAGGGGTTAGATAGTGGTGTCTTCTGCCAGACTAGAGGAGCAGTGTGTAGGGGGTGAGATAGTGGTGTCTTGTGCCAGACTAGAGGAGCAGTGTGTAGGGGGTGAGATAGTGGTGTCTTCTGCCAGACTAGTGGAGCAGTGTGTAGGGGGTTAGATAGTGGTGTCTTGTGCCAGACTAGAGGAGCAGTGTGTAGGGGGATAGATAGTGGTGTCTTCTGCCAGACTAGAGGAGCAGTGTGTAGGAGGTGAGATAGTGGTGTCTTCTGCCAGACTAGAGGAGCAGTGTGTAGGGAGTGAGATAGTGGTGTATTCTGCCAGACTAGAGGAGCAGTGTGTAGGGGTTAGATAGTGGTGTCTTCTGCCAGACTAGAGGAGCAGTGTGTAGGGGGTGAGATAGTGGTGTCTTGTGCCAGACTAGAGGAGCAGTGTGTAGGGGGTGAGATAGTGGTGTCTTCTGCCAGACTAGTGGAGCAGTGTGTAGGGGGGTTAGATAGTGGTGTCTTGTGCCAGACTAGAGGAGCAGTGTGTAGGGGGATAGATAGTGGTGTCTTCTGCCAGACTAGAGGAGCAGTGTGTAGGGGGTGAGATAGTGGTGTCTTCTGCCAGACTAGAGGAGCAGTGTGTAGGGGGTTAGATAGTGGTGTCTTCTGCCAGACTAGAGGAGCAGTGTGTAGGAGGTGAGATAGTGGTGTCTTCTGCCAGACTAGTGGAGCAGTGTGTAGGGGGTTAGATAGTGGTGTCTTCTGCCAGACTAGAGGAGCAGTGTGTAGGGGGGTTAGATAGTGGTGTCTTCTGCCAGACTAGTGGAGCAGTGTGTAGGAGGTGAGATAGTGGTGTCTTCTGCCAGACTAGAGGAGCAGTGTGTAGAGGGTTAGATAGTGGTGTCTTCTGCCAGACTAGTGGAGCAGTGTGTAGGGGGGTTAGATAGTGGTGTCTTCTGCCAGACTAGAGGAGCAGTGTGTAGGGGGGTTAGATAGTGGTGTCTTCTGCCAGACTAGTGGAGCAGTGTGTAGGGGGGTTAGATAGTGGTGTCTTGTGCCAGACTAGTGGAGCAGTGTGTAGGGGGGTTAGATAGTGGTGTCTTCTGCCAGACTAGTGGAGCAGTGTGTAGGGGGGTTAGATAGTGGTGTCTTGTGCCAGACTAGAGGAGCAGTGTGTAGGGGGATAGATAGTGGTGTCTTCTGCCAGACTAGAGGAGCAGTGTGTAGGAGGTGAGATAGTGGTGTCTTCTGCCAGACTAGTGGAGCAGTGTGTAGGGGGGTTAGATAGTGGTGTCTTGTGCCAGACTAGAGGAGCAGTGTGTAGAGGGATAGATAGTGGTGTCTTCTGCCAGACTAGTGGAACAGTGTGTAGGGGGTTGGATAGTGGTGTCTTCTGCCAGACTAGTGGAGCAGTGTGTAGGGGGTTAGATAGTGGTGTCTTCTGCCAGACTAGCAGCAGCAGTGTGTAGGGGGGTTAGATAGTGGTGTCTTCTGCCAGACTAGAGGAGCAGTGTGTAGGGGGGTTAGATAGTGGTGTCTTCTGCCAGACTAGAGGAGCAGTGTGTAGGGGGTGAGATAGTGGTGTCTTGTGCCAGACTAGAGGAGCAGTGTGTAGGGGGTGAGATAGTGGTGTCTTCTGCCAGACTAGTGGAGCAGTGTGTAGGGGGGTTAGATAGTGGTGTCTTGTGCCAGACTAGAGGAGCAGTGTGTAGGGGGATAGATAGTGGTGTCTTCTGCCAGACTAGAGGAGCAGTGTGTAGGAGGTGAGATAGTGGTGTCTTCTGCCAGACTAGAGGAGCAGTGTGTAGGGAGTGAGATAGTGGTGTCTTCTGCCAGACTAGAGGAGCAGTGTGTAGGGGGTTAGATAGTGGTGTCTTCTGCCAGACTAGAGGAGCAGTGTGTAGGGGGTGAGATAGTGGTGTCTTCTGCCAGACTAGTGGAGCAGTGTGTAGGGGGTTAGATAGTGGTGTCTTCTACTAGACTAGTGGAGCAGTGTGGAAGGGGTTAGATAGTGGTGTCTTCTGCCAGACTAGTGGAGCAGTGTGTAGGGGGTTAGATAGTGGTGTCTTCTGCCAGACCAGCAGCAGCAGTGTGTAGGGGGGTTAGATAGTGGTGTCTTCTGCCAGACTAGAGGAGCAGTGTGTAGGGGGTGAGATAGTGGTGTCTTGTGCCAGACTAGAGGAGCAGTGTGTAGGGGGTGAGATAGTGTGTGTTAGATTGTGTCTTCTGCCAGACTAGAGGAGCAGTGTGTAGGGGGTTAGCTTGTGCCAGACTGTGTAGGGGGATAGATAGTGGTGTCTTCTGCCAGACTAGAGGAGCAGTGTGTAGGAGGTGAGATAGTGGTGTCTTCTGCCAGACTAGTGGAGCAGTGTGTAGGGGGGTTAGATAGTGGTGTCTTCTGCCAGACTAGAGGAGCAGTGTGTTGGGGGTTAGATAGTGGTTTCTTCTGCCAGACTAGAGGAGCAGTGTGTAGGGGGGTTAGATAGTGGTGTCTTCTGCCAGACTAGCGGAGCAGTGTGTAGGGGGTTAGATAGTGGTGTCTTGTGCCAGACTAGAGGAGCAGTGTGTAGGGGGATAGATAGTGGTGTCTTCTGCCAGACTAGAGGAGCAGTGTGTAGGGGGGTTAGATAGTGGTGTCTTGTGCCAGACTAGAGGAGCAGTGTGTAGGGGGATAGATAGTGGTGTCTTCTGCCAGACTAGAGGAGCAGTGTGTAGGAGGTGAGATAGTGGTGTCTTCTGCCAGACTAGAGGAGCAGTGTGTAGGGAGTGAGATAGTGGTGTCTTCTGCCAGACTAGAGGAGCAGTGTGTAGGGGGTTAGATAGTGGTGTCTTCTGCCAGACTAGAGGAGCAGTGTGTAGGGGGTGAGATAGTGGTGTCTTCTGCCAGACTAGTGGAGCAGTGTGTAGGGGGTTAGATAGTGGTGTCTTCTACCAGACTAGTGGAGCAGTGTGGAAGGGGTTAGATAGTGGTGTCTTCTGCCAGACTAGTGGAGCAGTGTGTAGGGGGTTAGATAGTGGTGTCTTTTGCCAGACTAGTGGAGCAGTGTGTAGGGGGGTTAGATAGTGGTGTCTTCTGCCAGACTAGAGAAGCAGTGTGTTAGAGGGTTAGATAGTGGTGTCTTCTGCCAGACCAGCAGCAGCAGTGTGTAGGGGGGTTAGATAGTGGTGTCTTCTGCCAGACTAGAGGAGCCGTGTGTAGGGGGGTTAGATAGTGGTGTCTTCTGCCAGACTAGAGGAGCAGTGTGTAGGGGGTGAGATAGTGGTGTCTTGTGCCAGACTAGAGGAGCAGTGAGTAGGGGGTGAGATAGTGGTGTCTTCTGCCAGACTAGTGGAGCAGTGTGTAGGGGGGTTAGATAGTGGTGTCTTGTGCCAGACTAGAGGAGCAGTGTGTAGGGGGATAGATAGTGGTGTCTTCTGCCAGACTAGAGGAGCAGTGTGTAGGGGGTTAGATAGTGGTGTCTTCTGCCAGACTAGCAGGAGCAGTGTGTAGGGGGTTAGATAGTGGTGTCTTCTGCCAGACTAGAGGAGCAGTGTGTAGGGGGGTGAGATAGTGGTGTCTTCTGCCAGACTAGAGTAGTGTGTAGGGGGTTAGATAGTGGTGTCCTCTAGTGTGTGTGTTCGCCACAGTGTGATATGGAAGTGATGTTATTCATTTGTTCTCTTCTAACTCATACCTATATATTTCAAGGTCAGGATGACGTCATTATCGCCCACAGCAGTTGTCCAGAGTGTTTCTCTAGTAATCCTTTTATTCAATATCACGGTTATAAACCCACCGCTGGCTCTGGAACTAGACTGTCTGAGAGACGGGGTGTGTGTGAGAGTTGTTGTAGTTCATCTGGATCATTCCATTAATGATCCCAGAAGTGGAGTCCCACAGAAAAGAGAAAGAGAGGAGTGTGATATTTGGTGAAAAATATGGTACAAGGAATGAGTTCAATTGGGATATGTCATTGGTATTGGTGATAGGGAACCCCTCTCTCCCCTCCCCTCCTCTCCTCTGCCAGGTTCTACTGGGATCTGATCATGTTGTGTCTGATGATAGGAAACCTCTCTCTCCCTCTCTCCCCTTCCCTCCTCTCCTCTGCCAGGTTCTACTGGGATCTGATCATGTTGTGTCTGATGATAGGAAACCTCTCTCTCTCCCCTTCCCTCCTCTCCTCTGCCAGGTTCTACTGGGATCTGATCATGTTGTGTCTGATGATAGGAAACCTCTCTCTCTCCCTCTCTCCCCTTCCCTCCTCTCCTCTGCCAGGTTCTACTGGGATCTGATCATGTTGTGTCTGATGATAGGAAACCTCTCTCTCTCCCTCTCTCCCCTCCTCTCCTCTGCCAGGTTCTACTGGGATCTGATCATGTTGTGTCTGATGATAGGAAACCTCTCTCTCTCCCTCTCTCCCCTCCCCTCCTCTCCTCTCCCAGGTTCTACTGGGATCTGATCATGTTGTGTTTGATGATGGGGAACCTGATCATCCTGCCAGTAGGAATCACCTTCTTTAAGGATGAGAACACTCCTCCCTGGATCATCTTCAACGTGGTCTCTGATACTCTCTTCCTGGTTGACCTGGTCCTCAACTTCAGGACCGGTATCGTCAAGGAGGACAGCACTGAGATACTGCTAGACCCCAAGTCAGTGTGTGTGTGTGTGTGTGTGTGACACAGAGCTGGAGGCAATGCTTCCCTGTGTGGTGTTCTTCCAGAATGTGAATGAATGGAGTTGTTTGTTATTTCTTCTAAAGAACCATAACTACTGGGGCCATAGGAATTCATGTTGGTCTATGCTATGCTAAGCTAACTGTGAGACCATATAAATATAAATTGTTGTTCTATGCAGTGCTAAGCTAACTGTGAGACCATAGAAATGACTTTTATATTATGCTATGCTACCACAGGGCTATCCGTCAGCGCTACCTAAAGAGCTGGTTTGCGGTGGACTTTGTGTCGTCCATCCCTGTGGACTACATCTTCCTGATGGTGGACTTGGAGGCCCGGCTGGACTCAGAGGTTTACAGGACGGCCAGGGCCCTCCGCATCGTACGCTTCACCAAGATCCTCAGCCTGCTACGCCTGCTACGCCTGTCACGACTCATACGCTACATCCACCAGTGGGAGGAGGTGAGAGACCGGGAACACAGGGAGAGGAGGTAGAGAAAGAGGGGAGGGAAAGAGAGACTTACTACCACTGTCACAACTCACTGGCTACATCCTCCAGAGAGAAGGTAGAGGGCAGTCAGTGGAACATGCCAGAGAGGAGGGAGAGAGGGAGGTGTGAGGAGAGAGGCAGAGGCTGAGGCTGAGAGGGGGAAAGGAGAGGTCAGCGTAGTATAGGGGAAAGAGAGGCCGCTACGGGGGCAGCTGATCTACCTCTTCATTGGGGAAGAGGCAGCTGTCATAAAAGGTGCCCTCGCAAGACGTCAATAAACTAAAGTGATGTCAAACTCTCCCCCTCCAGATCTTCCATATGACCTATGACCTGGCCAGTGCCATGGTGAGGATAGTCAACCTGATAGGCATGATGCTGCTGCTGTGCCACTGGGACGGATGTCTACAGTTCCTGGTTCCCATGCTGCAGGACTTCCCCCTGGACTGCTGGGTCTCCAAGAATAACATGGTGGTGAGTTACATTGGGACGGCAGGTAGCCTAGTGGTTAGAGCGTTGGACTAGTAACCGGAAGGTTGCAAATTCAAACCCCCGAGCTGACAAGGTACAAATCTGTCGTTCTGCCCCTGAACAGGCAGTTAACCCACTGTTCCTAGGCAGTCATTGAAAATAAGAATTTGTTCTTAACTGACTTGCCTAGTTAAATAAAGGTAAAATAAAATAAATAAAAGTGTGTGTCTGTCTGTCTCTCTGTCTGACTGCTGGGTCTCCAAGAACAACAAGTGAGTTTGTTACATGGGTACTGAGACATGTGTGGGGGGTTGTTGAGGGGGGTTGTTGACCCGCTCACAAAGGGAGGGCTTGTGTGCAGTGTGTGACATTATTGATATTGTGTTTGTGTGCACTGATTACGGGGTAGTGGACTGATTGTGTGTGTAGCCAGAGAGAGTGTGTGTGTAGACAGAGGGAGAGAGAGTGTGTGTAGACAGAGAGAGAGTGTGTGTAGACAGAGGGAGAGAGAGTGTGTGTGTAGACAGAGAGAGAGAGTGTGTGTAGAGGGAGAGAGTGTGTGTAGACAGAGGGAGAGAGAGTGTGTGTGTGTAGACAGAGAGACAGAGTGTGTGTAGAGGGAGAGAGTGTGTGTAGACAGAGTGTGTGTAGAGGGAGAGAGTGTGTGTAGACAGAGGGAGAGAGAGTGTGTGTGTAGACAGAGAGACAGAGTGTGTGTGTATCCTCGTGTCGGACGTTGTTTGCTCTCTGTGTTAGTTTATTGGTTCATGAAGCTGCATGTCTGGTTGGAATAAAAGGGACTATCAACACAATAAAACATCTCCCAACTTAAACATCCTACTGATGGAATAGATGGAGATATGAACACACACACATACACACACGGCTGTGTGTTTCGCTGACTCCCGTCTCGGCAGTGTTTCCTCAGTCGTTGCCGGGGTGACTGTTGCTAGGCCAGCTGAGGCTGAGTGTTTTCCCCCAGAGAAAGCCATGTGCCACCCGCCGGACCATTTAACAGAACAGGATATAATTGGCCTCACACACACACACACACACACACAAGCAATCACAAACACAGTCACACTCAGCCTGAGATAAATATGCTTCATTGCATGATTGGCTAACACACACTGGCTTGATAAGATATTTTAGAGCTATTCTATTATTATTTTCCTCTAGCTTTTTGCCTGTTGGTAGTCTGTTTTACACAGCAGGAAGTAGAAAAGCAATGAGCAACTCTACCCAGCACTTTACAGCCACAGTTTTAGCCTAGGTTGTAGCTATTACCTTAACTAGTGTTGTACCACTCATCCCTCCCTCCCTTCCACCTTCTTCTCCCTCTCCCTCTTCCTCTCAGACTCCCTCTGTAGAAGGGCCTGTTTAACTCTCTCTCCATCTCTCTCTCCATCTCTCTCCACCTCTCTCTCCACCTCTCCCTCTTCCTCTGTAGGAGGGCCTGTTTAACTCTCTCTCCACCTCTCTCTTCATCTCTCTCTCCATCTCTCTCTCGAACTTCTCTCTCCATCTCTCTCTCGACCTCTCTCTCCATCTCTCTCTCTTGCTCTCGGACTCCCTCTGTAGAAGGGCCTGTTTAACTCTCTCTCCATCTCTCTCTCCACCGCTCTCCATCTCTCTCTCCACATCTCTCTCTCCATCTCTCTCTCCATCTCTCTCACCACCTCTCTCTCTTCCTCTCGGACTCCCTCTGTAGAAGGGCATGTTTAACTCTCTCTCCATCTCTCTCTCCACCTCTCTCTCCACCTCTCCCTCTCTCTCTCCATCTCTCTCTCCACCTCTCTCTCTTCCTCTCGGACTCCCTCTGTAGAAGGGCCTGTTTAACTCTCTCTCTACCTCTCCATCTCTCTCTCCACCTCTCTCTCCATCTCTCTCTCCGCCTCTCTCTCTTCCTCTCGGACTCCCTCTGTAGAAGGGCCTATTTAACTCTCTCTCCATCTCTCTCTCCACCTCTCCCTCTTCCTCTGTAGAAGGGCCTGTTTAACTCTCTCTCCATCTCTCTCCACCTCTCCCTCTTCCTCTGTAGGAGGGCCTGTTTAACTCTCTCTCCACCTCTCTCTCCATCTCTCTCTCCACCTCTCTCTCCATCTCTCTCTCCATCTCTCTCTCCACCTCTCTCTTCATCTCTCTCCATCTCTCTCTCCACCTCTCTCTCCATCTCTCTCGACCTCTCCATCTCTCTCTCAGACTCCCTCTGTAGAAGGGCCTGTTTAACTCTGTCTCCACCTCTCCATCTCTCTCACCACCTCTCTCTCTTCCTCTCGGACTCCCTCTGTAGAAGGGCCTATTTAACTCTCTCTCCACCTCTCCATCTCTCTCTCCACCTCTCTCTCCATCTCTCTCTCCACCTCTCTCGCCACCTCTCTCTCTTCCTCTCGGACTCCCTCTGTAGAAGGGCCTATTTAACTCTCTCTCCACCTCTCCATCTCTCTCTCCACCTCTCTCTCCATCTCTCTCTCCACCTCTCTCTCCAGCTCTCCACCTCTCTCTCCACCTCTCCCTCTTCCTCTGTAGAAGGGCCTGTTTAACTCTCTCTCTCCATCTCTCTCCACCTCTCTCTCCACCTCTCTCTCCATCTCTCTCTCCACCTCTCTCGCCACCTCTCTCTCTTCCTCTCGGACTCCCTCTGTAGAAGGGCCTATTTAACTCTCTCTCCATCTCTCTCCACCTCTCCCTCTTCCTCTGTAGAAGGGCCTGTTTAACTCTCTCTCCATCTCTCTCCACCTCTCTCTCCACCTCTCCTTCTTCCTCTGTAGGAGGGCCTGTTTAACTCTCTCTCCACCTCTCTCTCCATCTCTCTCTCGACTTCTCTCTCCCTCTCTCCATCTCTCTCTCGACTTCTCTCTCCATCTCTCTCTCGACCTCTCCATCTCTTTCTCCACCTCTCTCTCTTCCTCTCGGACTCCCTCTGTAGAAGGGCATGTTTAACTCTCTCTCCATCTCTCTCTCCACCTCTCTCTCCATCTCTCTCTCCGCCTCTCTCTCTTCCTCTCGGACTCCCTCTGTAGAAGGGCCTATTTAACTCTCTCTCCATCTCTCTCTCCATCTCTCTCTCCACCTCTCCCTCTTCCTCTGTAGAAGGGCCTGTTTAACTATCTCTCCATCTCTCTCCACCTCTCCCTCTTCCTCTGTAGGAGGGCCTGTTTAACTCTCTCTCCACCTCTCTCTCCATCTCTCTCTCCACCTCTCTCTCCATCTCTCTCTCCATCTCTCTCTCCATCTCTCTCTCCACCTCTCTCTTCATCTCTCTCTCAACTTCTCTCTCCACCTCTCTCTCCATCTCTCTCGACCTCTCCATCTCTCTCCATCTCTCTCTCTTCCTCTCAGACTCCCTCTGTAGAAGGGCCTGTTTAACTCTGTCTCCACCTCTCCATCTCTCTCACCACCTCTCTCTCTTCCTCTCGGACTCCCTCTGTAGAAGGGCATGTTTAACTCTCTCTCCACCTCTCCATCTCTCTCTCCACCTCTCTCTCCATCTCTCTCTCCACCTCTCTCTCCAGCTCTCCACCTCTCTCTCCACCTCTCCCTCTTCCTCTGTAGAAGGGCCTGTTTAACTCTCTCTACCTTTCCATCTCTCTCTCCACCTCTCTCCCACCTCTCTCCATCTCTCTCTCCACCTCTCTCGCCACCTCTCTCTCTTCCTCTCGGACTCCCTCTGTAGAAGGGCCTATTTAACTCTCTCTCCATCTCTCTCCACCTCTCCCTCTTCCTCTGTAGAAGGGCCTGTTTAACTCTCTATCCATCTCTCTCCACCTCTCCTTCTTCCTCTGTAGGAGGGCCTGTTTAACTCTCTCTCCACCTCTCTCTCCACCTCTCTCTCGACTTCTCTCTCCCTCTCTCCACCTCTCTCTCCATCTCTCTCTCGACTTCTCTCTCCATCTCTCTCTCGACCTCTCCATCTCTTTCTCCACCTCTCTCTCTTCCTCTCGGACTCCCTCTGTAGAAGGGCATGTTTAACTCTCTCTCCATCTCTCTCTCCACCTCTCTCTCCACCTCTCCCTCTGTAGAAGGGCCTGTTTAACTCTCTCTCCATCTCTCTCCACCTCTCTCTCCACCTCTCCCTCTTCCTCTGTAGGAGGGCCTGTTTAACTCTCTCTCCACCTCTCTCTTCATCTCTCTCTCCATCTCTCTCTCGAACTTCTCTCTCCATCTCTCTCTCGACCTCTCTCTCCATCTCTCTCTCTTGCTCTCGGACTCCCTCTGTAGAAGGGCCTGTTTAACTCTCTCTCCATCTCTCTCTCCACCGCTCTCCATCTCTCTCTCCACATCTCTCTCTCCATCTCTCTCTCCATCTCTCTCACCACCTCTCTCTCTTCCTCTCGGACTCCCTCTGTAGAAGGGCATGTTTAACTCTCTCTCCATCTCTCTCTCCACCTCTCTCTCCACCTCTCCCTCTGTAGAAGGGCCTGTTTAACTCTCTCTCCACCTCTCCATCTCTCTCTCCATCTCTCTCTCCACCTCTCTCTCTTCCTCTCGGACTCCCTCTGTAGAAGGGCCTGTTTAACTCTCTCTCTACCTCTCCATCTCTCTCTCCACCTCTCTCTCCATCTCTCTCTCCGCCTCTCTCTCTTCCTCTCGGACTCCCTCTGTAGAAGGGCCTATTTAACTCTCTCTCCATCTCTCTCTCCACCTCTCCCTCTTCCTCTGTAGAAGGGCCTGTTTAACTCTCTCTCCATCTCTCTCCACCTCTCCCTCTTCCTCTGTAGGAGGGCCTGTTTAACTCTCTCTCCATCTCTCTCTCCACCTCTCTCTCCATCTCTCTCTCCACCTCTCTCTTCATCTCTCTCCATCTCTCTCTCCACCTCTCTCTCCATCTCTCTCGACCTCTCCATCTCTCTCTCCATCTCTCTCTCAGACTCCCTCTGTAGAAGGGCCTGTTTAACTCTGTCTCCACCTCTCCATCTCTCTCACCACCTCTCTCTCTTCCTCTCGGACTCCCTCTGTAGAAGGGCATGTTTAACTCTCTCTCCACCTCTCCATCTCTCTCTCCACCTCTCTCTCCATCTCTCTCTCCACCTCTCTCTCCACCTCTCTCTCCAGCTCTCCACCTCTCTCTCCACCTCTCCCTCTTCCTCTGTAGAAGGGCCTGTTTAACTCTCTCTCTCCATCTCTCTCCACCTCTCTCTCCACCTCTCTCTCCATCTCTCTCTCCACCTCTCTCGCCACCTCTCTCTCTTCCTCTCGGACTCCCTCTGTAGAAGGGCCTATTTAACTCTCTCTCCATCTCTCTCCACCTCTCCCTCTTCCTCTGTAGAAGGGCCTGTTTAACTCTCTCTCCATCTCTCTCCACCTCTCTCTCCACCTCTCCTTCTTCCTCTGTAGGAGGGCCTGTTTAACTCTCTCTCCACCTCTCTCTCCATCTCTCTCTCGACTTCTCTCTCCCTCTCTCCATCTCTCTCTCGACTTCTCTCTCCATCTCTCTCTCGACCTCTCCATCTCTTTCTCCACCTCTCTCTCTTCCTCTCGGACTCCCTCTGTAGAAGGGCATGTTTAACTCTCTCTCCATCTCTCTCTCCACCTCTCTCTCCATCTCTCTCTCCGCCTCTCTCTCTTCCTCTCGGACTCCCTCTGTAGAAGGGCCTATTTAACTCTCTCTCCATCTCTCTCTCCATCTCTCTCTCCACCTCTCCCTCTTCCTCTGTAGAAGGGCCTGTTTAACTATCTCTCCATCTCTCTCCACCTCTCCCTCTTCCTCTGTAGGAGGGCCTGTTTAACTCTCTCTCCACCTCTCTCTCCATCTCTCTCTCCACCTCTCTCTCCATCTCTCTCTCCATCTCTCTCTCCATCTCTCTCTCCATCTCTCTCTCCACCTCTCTCTTCATCTCTCTCTCAACTTCTCTCTCCACCGCTCTCTCCATCTCTCTCGACCTCTCCATCTCTCTCCATCTCTCTCTCTTCCTCTCAGACTCCCTCTGTAGAAGGGCCTGTTTAACTCTGTCTCCACCTCTCCATCTCTCTCACCACCTCTCTCTCTTCCTCTCGGACTCCCTCTGTAGAAGGGCATGTTTAACTCTCTCTCCACCTCTCCATCTCTCTCTCCACCTCTCTCTCCATCTCTCTCTCCACCTCTCTCTCCAGCTCTCCACCTCTCTCTCCACCTCTCCCTCTTCCTCTGTAGAAGGGCCTGTTTAACTCTCTCTACCTTTCCATCTCTCTCTCCACCTCTCTCTCCACCTCTCTCTCCATCTCTCTCTCCACCTCTCTCGCCACCTCTCTCTCTTCCTCTCGGACTCCCTCTGTAGAAGGGCCTATTTAACTCTCTCTCCATCTCTCTCCACCTCTCCCTCTTCCTCTGTAGAAGGGCCTGTTTAACTCTCTATCCATCTCTCTCCACCTCTCCTTCTTCCTCTGTAGGAGGGCCTGTTTAACTCTCTCTCCACCTCTCTCTCGACTTCTCTCTCCCTCTCTCCACCTCTCTCTCCATCTCTCTCTCCATCTCTCTCTCGACTTCTCTCTCCATCTCTCTCTCGACCTCTCCATCTCTTTCTCCACCTCTCTCTCTTCCTCTCGGACTCCCTCTGTAGAAGGGCATGTTTAACTCTCTCTCCATCTCTCTCTCCACCTCTCTCTCCACCTCTCCCTCTGTAGAAGGGCCTGTTTAACTCTCTCTCCACCTCTCCATCTCTCTCTCCATCTCTCTCTCCACCTCTCTCTCCACCTCTCTCTCTTCCTCTCGGACTCCCTCTGTAGAAGGGCCTGTTTAACTCTCTCTCTACCTCTCCATCTCTCTCTCCACCTCTCTCTCTTCCTCTCGGACTCCCTCTGTAGAAGGGCCTATTTAACTCTCTCTCCATCTCTCTCTCCACCTCTCCCTCTTCCTCTGTAGAAGGGCCTGTTTAACTCTCTCTCCATCTCTCTCTCCACCTCTCTCTCCACCTCTCCCTCTTCCTCTGTAGGAGGGCCTGTTTAACTCTCTCTCCACCTCTCTCTCCATCTCTCTCTCCACCTCTCTCTTCATCTCTCTCTCAACTTCTCTCTCCATCTCTCTCTCCACCTCTCTCTCCATCTCTCTCGACCTCTCCATCTCTCTCTCTTCCTCTCAGACTCCCTCTGTAGAAGGGCCTGTTTAACTCTGTCTCCACCTCTCCATCTCTCTCACCACCTCTCTCTCTTCCTCTCGGACTCCCTCTGTAGAAGGGCATGTTTAACTCTCTCTCCATCTCTCTCTCCAGCTCTCCACCTCTCTCTCCACCTCTCCCTCTTCCTCTGTAGAAGGGCCTGTTTAACTCTCTCTCCATCTCTCTCCACCTCTCTCTCCACCTCTCCCTCTTCCTCTGTAGGAGGGCCTGTTTAACTCTCTCTCCACCTCTCTCTCCATCTCTCTCTCCACCTCTCCCTCTTCCTCTGTAGAAGGGCCTGTTTAACTCTCTCTCCATCTCTCTCCACCTCTCCCTCTTCCTCTGTAGGAGGGCCTGTTTAACTCTCTCTCCACCTCTCTCTCCATCTCTCTCTCCATCTCTCTCTCCACCTCTCTCTCCATCTCTCTCTCCATCTCTCTCTCCATCTCTCTCTCCATCTCTCTCTCCACCTCTCTCTTCATCTCTCTCTCAACTTCTCTCTCCATCTCTCTCGACCTCTCCATCTCTCTCTCTTCCTCTCAGACTCCCTCTGTAGAAGGGCCTGTTTAACTCTGTCTCCACCTCTCCATCTCTCTCACCACCTCTCTCTCTTCCTCTCGGACTCCCTCTGTAGAAGGGCATGTTTAACTCTCTCTCCACCTCTCCATCTCTCTCTCCACCTCTCTCTCCATCTCTCTCTCCACCTCTCTCTCCAGCTCTCCCTCTTCCTCTGTAGAAGGGCCTGTTTAACTCTCTCTACCTTTCCATCTCTCTCTCCATCTCTCTCCACCTCTCTCTCCATCTCTCTCTCCACCTCTCTCGCCACCTCTCTCTCTTTCCTCTCGGACTCCCTCTGTAGAAGGGCCTATTTAACTCTCTCTCCACCTCTCCCTCTTCCTCTGTAGAAGGGCCTGTTTAACTCTCTCTCCATCTCTCTCCACCTCTCCTTCTTCCTCTGTAGGAGGGCCTGTTTAACTCTCTCTCCACCTCTCTCTCCATCTCTCTCTCGACTTCTCTCTCCCTCTCTCCACCTCTCTCTCCATCTCTCTCTCCATCTCTCTCTCGACTTCTCTCTCCATCTCTCTCTCGACCTCTCCATCTCTTTCTCCACCTCTCTCTCTTCCTCTCGGACTCCCTCTGTAGAAGGGCATGTTTAACTCTCTCTCCATCTCTCTCTCCACCTCTCTCTCCACCTCTCCCTCTGTAGAAGGGCCTGTTTAACTCTCTCTTCACCTCTCCATCTCTCTCTCCACCTCTCTCTCCACCTCTCCACCTCTCTCTCTTCCTCTCGGACTCCCTCTGTAGAAGGGCCTGTTTAACTCTCTCTCTACCTCTCCATCTCTCTCTCCATCTCTCTCTCCACCTCTCTCTCTTCCTCTCGGACTCCCTCTGTAGAAGGGCCTATTTAACTCTCTCTCCATCTCTCTCTCCACCTCTCCCTCTTCCTCTGTAGAAGGGCCTGTTTAACTCTCTCTCCATCTCTCTCTCCACCTCTCTCTCCACCTCTCCCTCTTCCTCTGTAGGAGGGCCTGTTTAACTCTCTCTCCACCTCTCTCTCCATCTCTCTCTCCACCTCTCTCTTCATCTCTCTCTCAACTTCTCTCTCCATCTCTCTCGACCTCTCCATCTCTCTCTCTTCCTCTCAGACTCCCTCTGTAGAAGGGCCTGTTTAACTCTGTCTCCACCTCTCCATCTCTCTCTCCATCTCTCTCACCACCTCTCTCTCTTCCTCTCGGACTCCCTCTGTAGAAGGGCATGTTTAACTCTCTCTCCACCTCTCCATCTCTCTCTCCACCTCTCTCTCCATCTCTCTCTCCACCTCTCTCTCCACCTCTCTCTCCAGCTCTCCACCTCTCTCTCCACCTCTCCCTCTTCCTCTGTAGAAGGGCCTGTTTAACTCTCTCTCTACCTTTCCATCTCTCTCTCCATCTCTCTCTCCACCTCTCTCTCCATCTCTCTCCACCTCTCTCTCCATCTCTCTCGCCACCTCTCTCTCTTCCTCTCGGACTCCCTCTGTAGAAGGGCCTATTTAACTCTCTCTCCATCTCTCTCCATCCATCTCTCTCTCCACCTCTCCCTCTTCCTCTGTAGAAGGGCCTATTTAACTCTCTCTCCATCTCTCTCCACCTCTCCCTCTTCCTCTGTAGAAGGGCCTGTTTAACTCTCTATCCATCTCTCTCCACCTCTCCTTCTTCCTCTGTAGGAGGGCCTGTTTAACTCTCTCTCCACCTCTCTCTCCACCTCTCTCTCGACTTCTCTCTCCCTCTCTCCACCTCTCTCTCCATCTCTCTCTCCATCTCTCTCTCGACTTCTCTCTCCATCTCTCTCTCGACCTCTCCATCTCTTTCTCCACCTCTCTCTCTTCCTCTCGGACTCCCTCTCTGTAGAAGGGCATGTTTAACTCTCTCTCCATCTCTCTCCACCTCTCTCTCCACCTCTCCCTCTGTAGAAGGGCCTGTTTAACTCTCTCTCCACCTCTCCATCTCTCTCTCCATCTCTCTCTCCACCTCTCCACCTCTCTCTCTTCCTCTCGGACTCCCTCTGTAGAAGGGCCTGTTTAACTCTCTCTCTACCTCTCCATCTCTCTCTCCACCTCTCTCTCTTCCTCTCGGACTCCCTCTGTAGAAGGGCCTATTTAACTCTCTCTCCATCTCTCTCTCCACCTCTCCCTCTTCCTCTGTAGAAGGGCCTGTTTAACTCTCTCTCCATCTCTCTCTCCACCTCTCTCTCCACCTCTCCCTCTTCCTCTGTAGGAGGGCCTGTTTAACTCTCTCTCCACCTCTCTCTCCATCTCTCTCTCCACCTCTCTCTTCATCTCTCTCCATCTCTCTCTCCACCTCTCTCTCCATCTCTCTCGACCTCTCCATCTCTCTCTCTTCCTCTCAGACTCCCTCTGTAGAAGGGCCTGTTTAACTCTGTCTCCACCTCTCCATCTCTCTCACCACCTCTCTCTCTTCCTCTCGGACTCCCTCTGTAGAAGGGCATGTTTAACTCTCTCTCCATCTCTCTCTCCAGCTCTCCACCTCTCTCTCCACCTCTCCCTCTTCCTCTGTAGAAGGGCCTGTTTAACTCTCTCTCTACCTTTCCATCTCTCTCTCCACCTCTCTCTCCATCTCTCTCCATCTCTCTCGCCACCTCTCTCTCTTCCTCTCGGACTCCCTCTGTAGAAGGGCCTATTTAACTCTCTCTCCATCTCTCTCTCCATCTCTCTCTCCACCTCTCCCTCTTCCTCTGTAGAAGGGCATGTTTAACTCTCTCTCCATCTCTCTCCACCTCTCCCTCTTCCTCTGTAGGAGGGCCTGTTTAACTCTCTCTCCACCTCTCTCTCCATCTCTCTCTCGACTTCTCTCTCCCTCTCTCCGCCTCTCTCTCTTCCTCTCGGACTCCCTCTGTAGAAGGGCCTATTTAACTCTCTCTCCATCTCTCTCTCCACCTCTCCCTCTTCCTCTGTAGAAGGGCCTGTTTAACTCTCTCTCCATCTCTCTCCACCTCTCCCTCTTCCTCTGTAGGAGGGCCTGTTTAACTCTCTCTCCACCTCTCTCTCCATCTCTCTCTCCATCTCTCTCTCACCTCTCTCTCCATCTCTCTCTCCATCTCTCTCTCCATCTCTCTCTCCATCTCTCTCTCCACCTCTCTCTCCATCTCTCTCTCTTCCTCTCAGACTCCCTCTGTAGAAGGGCCTGTTTAACTCTGTCTCCACCTCTCCATCTCTCTCACCACCTCTCTCTCTTCCTCTCGGACTCCCTCTGTAGAAGGGCATGTTTAACTCTCTCTCCACCTCTCCATCTCTCTCTCCACCTCTCTCTCCATCTCTCTCTCCACCTCTCTCTCCACCTCTCTCTCCAGCTCTCCCTCTTCCTCTGTAGAAGGGCCTGTTTAACTCTCTCTACCTTTCCATCTCTCTCTCCATCTCTCTCCACCTCTCTCTCCATCTCTCTCTCCACCTCTCTCGCCACCTCTCTCTCTTCCTCTCGGACTCCCTCTGTAGAAGGGCCTATTTAACTCTCTCTCCATCTCTCTCCACCTCTCCCTCTTCCTCTGTAGAAGGGCCTGTTTAACTCTCTCTCCATCTCTCTCCACCTCTCTCTCCACCTCTCCTTCTTCCTCTGTAGGAGGGCCTGTTTAACTCTCTCTCCACCTCTCTCTCCATCTCTCTCTCGACTTCTCTCTCCCTCTCTCCACCTCTCTCTCCATCTCTCTCTCCATCTCTCTCTCGACTTCTCTCTCCATCTCTCTCTCGACCTCTCCATCTCTTTCTCCACCTCTCTCTCTCCTCTCGGACTCCCTCTGTAGAAGGGCATGTTTAACTCTCTCTCCATCTCTCTCTCCACCTCTCTCTCCACCTCTCCCTCTGTAGAAGGGCCTGTTTAACTCTCTCTCCACCTCTCCATCTCTCTCTCCACCTCTCTCTCCACCTCTCCACCTCTCCCTCTTCCTCTGTAGAAGGGCCTGTTTAACTCTCTCTCCATCTCTCTCTCCACCTCTCTCTCCACCTCTCCCTCTTCCTCTGTAGGAGGGCCTGTTTAACTCTCTCTCCACCTCTCTCTCCACCTCTCTCTCCATCTCTCTCTCCATCTCTCTCTCCATCTCTCTCTCCATCTCTCTCTCCACCTCTCTCTTCATCTCTCTCTCAACTTCTCTCTCCATCTCTCTCGACCTCTCCATCTCTCTCTCTTCCTCTCAGACTCCCTCTGTAGAAGGGCCTGTTTAACTCTGTCTCCACCTCTCCATCTCTCTCACCACCTCTCTCTCTTCCTCTCGGACTCCCTCTGTAGAAGGGCATGTTTAACTCTCTCTCCACCTCTCCATCTCTCTCTCCACCTCTCTCTCCATCTCTCTCTCCACCTCTCTCTCCAGCTCTCCCTCTTCCTCTGTAGAAGGGCCTGTTTAACTCTCTCTACCTTTCCATCTCTCTCTCCATCTCTCTCCACCTCTCTCTCCATCTCTCTCTCCACCTCTCTCGCCACCTCTCTCTCTTCCTCTCGGACTCCCTCTGTAGAAGGGCCTATTTAACTCTCTCTCCACCTCTCCCTCTTCCTCTGTAGAAGGGCCTGTTTAACTCTCTCTCCATCTCTCTCCACCTCTCCTTCTTCCTCTGTAGGAGGGCCTGTTTAACTCTCTCTCCACCTCTCTCTCCATCTCTCTCTCGACTTCTCTCTCCCTCTCTCCACCTCTCTCTCCATCTCTCTCTCCATCTCTCTCTCGACTTCTCTCTCCATCTCTCTCTCGACCTCTCCATCTCTTTCTCCACCTCTCTCTCTTCCTCTCGGACTCCCTCTGTAGAAGGGCATGTTTAACTCTCTCTCATCTCTCTCTCCACCTCTCTCTCCACCTCTCCCTCTGTAGAAGGGCCTGTTTAACTCTCTCTTCACCTCTCCATCTCTCTCTCCACCTCTCTCTCCACCTCTCCACCTCTCTCTCTTCCTCTCGGACTCCCTCTGTAGAAGGGCCTGTTTAACTCTCTCTCTACCTCTCCATCTCTCTCTCCATCTCTCTCTCCACCTCTCTCTCTTCCTCTCGGACTCCCTCTGTAGAAGGGCCTATTTAACTCTCTCTCCATCTCTCTCTCCACCTCTCCCTCTTCCTCTGTAGAAGGGCCTGTTTAACTCTCTCTCCATCTCTCTCTCCACCTCTCTCCACCTCTCCCTCTTCCTCTGTAGGAGGGCCTGTTTAACTCTCTCTCCACCTCTCTCTCCATCTCTCTCTCCACCACTCTCTTCATCTCTCTCTCAACTTCTCTCTCCATCTCTCTCGACCTCTCCATCTCTCTCTCTTCCTCTCAGACTCCCTCTGTAGAAGGGCCTGTTTAACTCTGTCTCCACCTCTCCATCTCTCTCTCCATCTCTCTCACCACCTCTCTCTTCCTCTCGGACTCCCTCTGTAGAAGGGCATGTTTAACTCTCTCTCCACCTCTCCATCTCTCTCTCCACCTCTCTCTCCATCTCTCTCTCCACCTCTCTCTCCACCTCTCTCTCCAGCTCTCCACCTCTCTCTCCACCTCTCCCTCTTCCTCTGTAGAAGGGCCTGTTTAACTCTCTCTCTACCTTTCCATCTCTCTCTCCATCTCTCTCTCCACCTCTCTCTCCATCTCTCTCCACCTCTCTCTCCATCTCTCTCGCCACCTCTCTCTCTTCCTCTCGGACTCCCTCTGTAGAAGGGCCTATTTAACTCTCTCTCCATCTCTCTCTCCATCTCTCTCTCCACCTCTCCCTCTTCCTCTGTAGAAGGGCCTATTTAACTCTCTCTCCATCTCTCTCCACCTCTCCCTCTTCCTCTGTAGAAGGGCCTGTTTAACTCTCTATCCATCTCTCTCCACCTCTCCTTCTTCCTCTGTAGGAGGGCCTGTTTAACTCTCTCTCCACCTCTCTCTCCACCTCTCTCTCGACTTCTCTCTCCCTCTCTCCACCTCTCTCTCCATCTCTCTCTCCATCTCTCTCTCGACTTCTCTCTCCATCTCTCTCTCGACCTCTCCATCTCTTTCTCCACCTCTCTCTCTTCCTCTCGGACTCCCTCTGTAGAAGGGCATGTTTAACTCTCTCTCCATCTCTCTCCACCTCTCTCTCCACCTCTCCCTCTGTAGAAGGGCCTGTTTAACTCTCTCTCCACCTCTCCATCTCTCTCTCCATCTCTCTCTCCACCTCTCCACCTCTCTCTCTTCCTCTCGGACTCCCTCTGTAGAAGGGCCTGTTTAACTCTCTCTCTACCTCTCCATCTCTCTCTCCACCTCTCTCTCTTCCTCTCGGACTCCCTCTGTAGAAGGGCCTATTTAACTCTCTCTCCATCTCTCTCTCCACCTCTCCCTCTTCCTCTGTAGAAGGGCCTGTTTAACTCTCTCTCCATCTCTCTCTCCACCTCTCTCTCCACCTCTCCCTCTTCCTCTGTAGGAGGGCCTGTTTAACTCTCTCTCCACCTCTCTCTCCATCTCTCTCTCCACCTCTCTCTTCATCTCTCTCCATCTCTCTCTCCACCTCTCTCTCCATCTCTCTCGACCTCTCCATCTCTCTCTCTTCCTCTCAGACTCCCTCTGTAGAAGGGCCTGTTTAACTCTGTCTCCACCTCTCCATCTCTCTCACCACCTCTCTCTCTTCCTCTCGGACTCCCTCTGTAGAAGGGCATGTTTAACTCTCTCTCCATCTCTCTCTCAGCTCTCCACCTCTCTCTCCACCTCTCCCTCTTCCTCTGTAGAAGGGCCTGTTTAACTCTCTCTCTACCCTTTCCATCTCTCTCTCCACCTCTCTCTCCATCTCTCTCCATCTCTCTCGCCACCTCTCTCTCTTCCTCTCGGACTCCCTCTGTAGAAGGGCCTATTTAACTCTCTCTCCATCTCTCTCTCCATCTCTCTCTCCACCTCTCCCTCTTCCTCTGTAGAAGGGCATGTTTAACTCTCTCTCCATCTCTCTCCACCTCTCCCTCTTCCTCTGTAGGAGGGCCTGTTTAACTCTCTCTCCACCTCTCTCTCCATCTCTCTCTCGACTTCTCTCTCCCTCTCTCCGCCTCTCTCTCTTCCTCTCGGACTCCCTCTGTAGAAGGGCCTATTTAACTCTCTCTCCATCTCTCTCTCCACCTCTCCCTCTTCCTCTGTAGAAGGGCCTGTTTAACTCTCTCTCCATCTCTCTCCACCTCTCCCTCTTCCTCTGTAGGAGGGCCTGTTTAACTCTCTCTCCACCTCTCTCTCCATCTCTCTCTCCATCTCTCTCTCCACCTCTCTCTCCATCTCTCTCTCCATCTCTCTCTCCATCTCTCTCTCCATCTCTCTCTCCACCTCTCTCTCCATCTCTCTCTCTTCCTCTCAGACTCCCTCTGTAGAAGGGCCTGTTTAACTCTGTCTCCACCTCTCCATCTCTCTCACCACCTCTCTCTCTTCCTCTCGGACTCCCTCTGTAGAAGGGCATGTTTAACTCTCTCTCCACCTCTCCATCTCTCTCTCCACCTCTCTCTCCATCTCTCTCTCCACCTCTCTCTCCACCTCTCTCTCCAGCTCTCCCTCTTCCTCTGTAGAAGGGCCTGTTTAACTCTCTCTACCTTTCCATCTCTCTCTCCATCTCTCTCCACCTCTCTCTCCATCTCTCTCTCCACCTCTCTCGCCACCTCTCTCTCTTCCTCTCGGACTCCCTCTGTAGAAGGGCCTATTTAACTCTCTCTCCATCTCTCTCCACCTCTCCCTCTTCCTCTGTAGAAGGGCCTGTTTAACTCTCTCTCCATCTCTCTCCACCTCTCTCTCCACCTCTCCTTCTTCCTCTGTAGGAGGGCCTGTTTAACTCTCTCTCCACCTCTCTCTCCATCTCTCTCTCGACTTCTCTCTCCCTCTCTCCACCTCTCTCTCCATCTCTCTCTCCATCTCTCTCTCGACTTCTCTCTCCATCTCTCTCTCGACCTCTCCATCTCTTTCTCCACCTCTCTCTCTTCCTCTCGGACTCCCTCTGTAGAAGGGCATGTTTAACTCTCTCTCCATCTCTCTCTCCACCTCTCTCTCCACCTCTCCCTCTGTAGAAGGGCCTGTTTAACTCTCTCTCCACCTCTCCATCTCTCTCTCCACCTCTCTCTCCACCTCTCCACCTCTCCCTCTTCCTCTGTAGAAGGGCCTGTTTAACTCTCTCTCCATCTCTCTCTCCACCTCTCTCTCCACCTCTCCCTCTTCCTCTGTAGGAGGGCCTGTTTAACTCTCTCTCCACCTCTCTCTCCACCTCTCTCTTCATCTCTCTCTCAACTTCTCTCTCCATCTCTCTCTCCATCTCTCTCGACCTCTCCATCTCTCTCTCTTCCTCTCAGACTCCCTCTGTAGAAGGGCCTGTTTAACTCTGTCTCCACCTCTCCATCTCTCTCTCCATCTCTCTCACCACCTCTCTCTCTTCCTCTCGGACTCCCTCTGTAGAAGGGCATGTTTAACTCTCTCTCCACCTCTCTCTCCACCTCTCTCTCCACCTCTCTCTCCAGCTCTCCACCTCTCTCTCCACCTCTCCCTCTTCCTCTGTAGAAGGGCCTGTTTAACTCTCTCTCTACCTTTCCATCTCTCTCTCCACCTCTCTCTCCATCTCTCTCCACCTCTCTCTCCATCTCTCTCGCCACCTCTCTCTCTTCCTCTCGGACTCCCTCTGTAGAAGGGCCTATTTAACTCTCTCTCCATCTCTCTCTCCATCTCTCTCTCCACCTCTCCCTCTTCCTCTGTAGAAGGGCCTGTTTAACTCTCTCTCCATCTCTCTCCACCTCTCTCTCCACCTCTCCCTCTTCCTCTGTAGGAGGGCCTGTTTAACTCTCTCTCCACCTCTCTCTCCATCTCTCTCGACTTCTCTCTCCCTCTCTCCACCTCTCTCTCCATCTCTCTCTCCATCTCTCTCTCGACTTCTCTCTCCATCTCTCTCTCTTCCTCTCGGACTCCCTCTGTGGAAGGGCCTGTTTAACTCTCTCTCCACCTCTCCATCTCTCTCTCCACCTCTCTGTTCACCTCTCTCCATCTCTCTCTCCACCTCTCCCTGTTCCTCTGTAGAAGGACCTGTTTAACTCTCTCTCCACCTCTCCATCTCTCTCTCGACCTCTCTCTCTTCATCTCGGACTCCCTCTGTAGAAGGGCCTGTTTAACTCTCTCTCCACCTCTCCATCTCTTTCCACATCTCTCTCCACCTCTCTCTTAATTTCTCTCTCCATCTCTCTCTCGACTTCTCTCTCCACCTCTCTCTCTTCCTCTCGGACTCCCTCTGTAGAAGGGCAGGTTTAACTCTCTCTCCACCTCTCCCTCTTCCTCTCGGACTCCCTCTGTAGAAGGGCATGTTTAACTCTCTCTCCATCTCTCCATCTCTCTCTCCACCTCTCTCTCCATCTCTCTCTCCACCTCTCTCGCCACCTCTCTCTCTTCCTCTGTAGAAGGGCCTGTTTAACTCTCTCTCCACCTCTCTCTCCATCTATCTCTCTTCCTCTCGGACTCCCTCTGTAGAAGGGCCTGTTTAACTCTCTCTCCACCTCTCCATCTCTTTCCACATCTCTCTCCACCTCTCTCTTAATTTCTCTCTCCATCTCTCTCTCGACTTCTCTCTCCACCTCTCTCTCTTCCTCTCGGACTCCCTCTGTAGAAGGGCAGGTTTAAGTCTCTCTCCACCTCTCTCTCTTCCTCTCGGACTCCCTCTGTAGAAGGGCATGTTTAACTCTCTCTCCATCTCTCCATCTCTCTCTCCACCTCTCTCTCCATCTCTCTCTCCACCTCTCTCGCCACCTCTCTCTCTTCCTCTGTAGAAGGGCCTGTTTAACTCTCTCTCCACCTCTCTCTCCATCTCTCTCTCGACCTATCTCTCTTCCTCTCGGACTCCCTCTGTAGAAGGGCCTGTTTAACTCTCTCTCCATCTCTCTCGACCTCTCCATCTCTCTCTCTTCCTCTCAGACTCCCTCTGTAGAAGGGCCTGTTTAACTCTGTCTCCACCTCTCCATCTCTCTCTCCATCTCTCTCACCACCTCTCTCTCTTCCTCTCGGACTCCCTCTGTAGAAGGGCATGTTTAACTCTCTCTCCACCTCTCCATCTCTCTCTCCACCTCTCTCTCCACCTCTCTCTCCACCTCTCTCTCCAGCTCTCCACCTCTCTCTCCACCTCTCCCTCTTCCTCTGTAGAAGGGCCTGTTTAACTCTCTCTCTACCTTTCCATCTCTCTCTCCACCTCTCTCTCCATCTCTCTCCACCTCTCTCTTAATTTCTCTCTCCATCTCTCTCTCGACTTCTCTCTCCACCTCTCTCTCTTCCTCTCGGACTCCCTCTGTAGAAGGGCAGGTTTAAGTCTCTCTCCACCTCTCTCTCTTCCTCTCGGACTCCCTCTGTAGAAGGGCATGTTTAACTCTCTCTCCATCTCTCCATCTCTCTCTCCACCTCTCTCTCCATCTCTCTCTCCACCTCTCTCGCCACCTCTCTCTCTTCCTCTGTAGAAGGGCCTGTTTAACTCTCTCTCCACCTCTCTCTCCATCTCTCTCTCTTCCTCTCGGACTCCCTCTGTAGAAGGGCCTGTTTAACTCTCTCTCCACCTCTCTCTCCATCTCTCTCTGCACCTCTCTCTGCACCTCTCTCTCCACCTCTCTCTCTTCCTCTCGGACTCCCTCTGTAGAAGGGCAGGTTTAACTCTCTCTCCACCTCTCCATCTCTTTCCACATCTCTCTCCACCTCTCTCTTAATTTCTCTCTCCATCTCTCTCTCGACTTCTCTCTCCACCTCTCTCTCTTCCTCTCGGACTCCCTCTGTAGAAGGGCAGGTTTAACTCTCTCTCCACCTCTCTCTCTTCCTCTCGGACTCCCTCTGTAGAAGGGCATGTTTAACTCTCTCTCCATCTCTCCATCTCTCTCTCCACCTCTCTCTCCATCTCTCTCTCCACCTCTCTCGCCACCTCTCTCTCTTCCTCTGTAGAAGGGCCTGTTTAACTCTCTCTCCACCTCTCTCTCCATCTCTCTCTCGACCTATCTCTCTTCCTCTCGGACTCCCTCTGTAGAAGGGCCTGTTTAACTCTCTCTCCACCTCTCTCTCCATCTCTCTCTGCACCTCTCTCTGCACCTCTCTCTCCACCTCTCTCTCTTCCTCTCGGACTCCCTCTGTTGAAGCGCCTGTTTAACTGTTAGGAATATTATGAATAAATGACTGAACAATATTCTCATTTTAAATGGAACTGTAACTAAGTAAACTTATACTCTGTTTTATTATATCTGTTTAACAATATGAGTTCATAAGAAGGGATTGTGTGACACGGACAAGGAGTAATTCATGTTAATGAACACCATTCCAACTAGGCAGAAAGGAATGGGTTGTGGATTAAGTAAGCAGATAAGGTAGTTAACCTATGGTTGAACCGACAAAACTTAGCTCTGGGGTGTTTTAGATAAGGCAGTGAGTGCATTCCTAGGTTTTCTGTTAATTAGAACTGTCAGCTAAGTGGTGATCGATAATGGTGAGGGGTCAAAAGTTCATTCAGTTATGTTGTGTGACCTGTGAGTGTGTTAGTGAGTTGGAATGAACTTTTAAACTCACTTAATTCTAGGTCGGGAGGAGAGGATTCATTCTAGAAGCAATGAAATGACGTCATGTTATTGTATATAAACTGTTGCTCGTGGTAACGTGGCAGCGCGCTCCGAGAATAAATTCTGTTACCTATTATTGATAAGACTGGTCTCCGTCTATTTTATGCAAACAAGAATCTTACAAATTCTCATAAAATAGATTAAGGGAATTCAATTAATGAAAACATATTGGAATAATTAAATTACAGTAACATTAACTCTCTCTCCACCCCTCTCTCCAACTCTCCCTCTGTAGAAGGGCCTGTTTAACTCTCTCTCCACCTCTCTCTCCATCTCTCTCTCCGTCCAGAATGATACATGGGGGATCCAGTACTCCTATGCCCTTTTCAAGGCGATGAGCCATATGTTGTGTATTGGCTACGGTGCCCAGGCTCCAGAGGGCATGACAGACGTGTGGCTCACCATGCTCAGTATGATCATTGGTGCCACCTGCTATGCCATGTTCATCGGCCATGCCACCGCTCTCATACAGTCCCTGGACTCCTCAAGACGACAGTACCAGGAGAAAGTAAGAGAATAGGACCCTCTCTATCCCTCCCTCCCTCCAACTCTCTCTCCATTCCTCTGTCCCTTATTCTCTCTATCCAACCATTCATCAAATTCATTTGATGACTCCTCAAAGGCAGGAGACGGTAAATGAACCATACTCCACTCATAAATACTCTTCCTGCTCATCCAGTCAAGTGTGTATTATACTGTAGAGAAGCAGTATAGTGTGTATTATACTGTAGTGAAGCAGTATAGTGTGTATTATACTGCAGTGAAGCAGTATAGTGTGTATTATACTGTAGTAAAGCAGTATAGTGTGTATTATACTGTAGTACAGCAGCATAGTGTGTATTATACTGCAGTGAAGCAGTATAGTGTGTATATTACTGTAGTGAAGCAGTATAGTGTGTATTATACTGTAGTAAAGCAGTATAGTGTGTATTATACTGTAGTAAAGCAGTATAGTGTGTATTATGCTGTAGTAAAGCAGTATAGTGTGTATTATACTGTAGTAAAGCAGTATAGTGTGTATTATATGGTAGTAAAGCAGTATAGTGTGTATTATACTGTAGTAAAGCAGTATAGTGTGTATATTACTGTAGTAAAGCAGTATAGTGTGTATTATACTGTAGTAAAGCAGTATAGTGTGTATTATACTGTAGTGAAGCAGTATAGTGTGTATTATACTGTAGTAAAGCACTATAGTGTGTATTATACTGTAGTAAAGCAGTATAGTGTGTATTATACTGTACTATAGTGTGTATTAAACTGTAAAGCAGTATAGTGTGTATTATACAGTGAAGCAGTATAGTGTGTATTATACTGTAGTAAAGCAGTATAGTGTATATTATACTGTAGTAAAGCAGTATAGTGTGTATTATACTGTAGTAAAGCAGTATAGTGTGTATTATACTGTAGTAAAGCAGTATAGTGTGTATTATACTGTAGTAAAGCAGTATAGTGTGTATTATACTGCAGTGAAGCAATATAGTGTGTATTATACTGTAGTAAAGCAGTATAGTGTGTATTATACTGTAGTAAAGCAGTATAGTGTGTATTATACTAGTAAAGCAGTGAATACAGTATATAGTGTGTATTATACTGTAGTAAAGCAGTAGTGTGTATATACTGTGTATTATACTGTAGTAAAGCAGTATAGTGTGTATTATACTGTAGTAAAGCAGTATAGTGTATTATACTGTAAAGTAAGTGTGTATTATACTGCAAAGTATAGTGTGTATTGTACTGTAGTAAAGCAGCAGCAGTATAGTGTGTATTATACTGTAGTAAAGCAGTATAGTGTGTATTGTACTGTAGTAAAGCAGTATAGTGTGTATTGTACTGTAGTAAAGCAGCAGCAGTATAGTGTGTATTATACTGTAGTAAAGCAGTATAGTGTGTATTATACTGTAGTAAAGCAGTATAGTGTGTATTATACTGTAGTAAAGCAGTATAGTGTGTATTATACTGTAGTAAAGCAGTATAGTGTGTATTATACTGTAGTAAAGCAGTATAGTGTGTATTATACTGTAGTAAAGCAGTATAGTGTGTATTGTACTGTAGTAAAGCAGCAGCAGTATAGTGTGTATTATACTGCAGTGAAGCAGTATAGTGTGTATTGTACTGTAGTAAAGCAGCAGCAGTATAGTGTGTGTATGTGTGCTTTTATTAATGCTGTATTAACATTGTATTAATGTTGTATTAACGGTATATTAACAATATATTAACAATGTATTAACGTGGTATTAACGTTGTATTAATGTTGTATTAACATTATATTGACGTTGTATTAACATTATATTGACGTTGTATTAATATTGTATTGACGTGGTATTGACGTTGTATTAACATTGTATTGACGTTGTATTAATGTTGTATTAATATTGTATTGACGTTGTATTAACATTGTATTGACGTGGTATTAACATTGTATTGACGTTGTATTGACGTTGTATTAACATTGTATTGACGTTGTATTAATGTTGTATTAATATTGTATTGACGTTGTATTAACATTGTATTGACGTGGTATTAACATTGTATTGACGTTGTATTGACGTTGTATTAACATTGTATTGACGTTGTATTGACGTTGTATTAACATTGTATTGACGTTGTATTAATATTATATTGACGTTGTATTAATATTGTATTGACGTGGTATTAACATTGTATTGACGTTGTATTAATATTGTATTGACGTGGTATTAACATTGTATTGACGTTGTATTAATATTATATTGACGTTGTATTAATATTGTATTGACGTGGTATTAATATTGTATTGACGTTGTATTAATATTGTATTGACGTTGTATTGACGTTGTATTAATATTGTATTGACGTGGTATTAACATTGTATTGATGTGGTATTAATATTGTATTGACGTTGTATTAATATTGTATTGACGTTGTATTGACGTTGTATTAATATTGTATTGACGTTGTATTAATATTGTATTGACGTTGTATTAATATTGTATTGACGTTGTATTAACATTGTATTGATGTGGTATTAATATTGTATTGACGTTGTATTAATATTGTATTGACGTTGTATTGACGTTGTATTAATATTGTATTGACGTTGTATTAATATTGTATTGACGTTGTATTAATATTGTATTGACGTTGTATTAACATTGTATTGATGTGGTATTAATATTGTATTGACGTTGTATTAACATTGTATTGATGTGGTATTAATATTGTATTGACGTTGTATTAATATTGTATTGACGTTGTATTAATATTGTATTGACGTTGTATTGACGTTGTATTAACATTGTATTGACGTTGTATTAACATTGTATTGACGTTGTATTAACATTGTATTGACGTTGTATTAACATTGTATTGACGTGGTATTAACGTTGTATTAATGTTGTATTAATATTGTATTGACGTGGTATTAACATTGTATTGACATTGACACTATACTGCTTTACTAGCCCTCTCCTGTACTCCCTGTTCACCCACGACTGCGTGGCCACGCACGCCTCCAACTCAATCATCAAGTTTGCGGACGACACAACAGTGGTAGGCTTGATTACCAACAACGACGAGACGGCCTACAGGGAGGAGGTGAGGGCCCTCGGAGTGTGGTGTCAGGAAAATAACCTCACACTCAACGTCAACAAAACTAAGGAGATGATTGTGGACTTCAGGAAACAGCAGAGGGAACACCCCCCTATCCACATCGATGGATCAGTAGTGGAGAGGGTAGCAAGTTTTAAGTTCCTCGGCATACACATCACAGACAAACTGAATTGGTCCACTCACACTGACAGCGTCGTGAAGAAGGCGCAGCAGCGCCTCTTCAACCTCAGGAGGCTGAAGAAATTCGGCTTGTCACCAAAAGCACTCACAAACTTCTACAGATGCACAATCGAGAGCATCCTGGCGGGCTGTATCACCGCCTGGTACGGCAACTGCTCCGCCCTCAACCGTAAGGCTCTCCAGAGGGTAGTGAGGTCTGCACAACGCATCACCGGGGCAAACTACCTGCCCTCCAGGACACCTACACCACCCGATGTTACAGGAAGGCCATAAAGATCATCAAGGACATCAACCACCCGAACCACTGCCTGTTCACCCCGCTATCATCCAGAAGGCGAGGTCAGTACAGGTGCATCAAAGCTGGGACCGAGAGACTGAAAAACAGCTTCTATCTCAAGGCCATCAGACTGTTAAACAGCAATCACTAACATTGAGTGGCTGCTGCCAACACACTGTCATTGACACTGACCCAACTCCAGCCACTTTAATAATGGGAATTGATGGGAAATGATGTAAATATATCACTAGCCACTTTAAACAATGCTACCTTATATAATGTTACTTACCCTACATTATTCATCTCATATGCATATGTATATACTGTACTCTAGATCATCGACTGCATTCTTATGTCACTAGCCACTTTAACTATGCCACTTTGTCTACATACTCATCTCATATGTATATACTGTACTCGATACCATCTACTGTATGCTGCTCTGTACCATCACTCATTCATATATCCTTATGTACATATTCCTTATCCCCTTACACTGTGTATAAGACAGTAGTTTTGGAATTGTTAGTTAGATTACTTGTTGGTTATCACTGCATTGTCGGAACTAGAAGCACAAGCATTTCGCTACACTCGCATTAACATCTGCTAACCATGTGTATGTGACAAATAAAATTTGATTTGATTTGATTTATTAATATTGTATTGACGTTGTATTAACATTATATTGACTTTGTATTAATATTATATTGATGTTGTATTAATATTATATTGATGTTGTATTAATATTATATTGACGTATTAATATTGTATTGACGTGGTATTAATATTATATTGACGTATTAATATTGTATTGACTTTGTATTAATATTGTATTGACTTTGTATTAATGTTGTATTGGCGTTGTATTAATGTTGTATTGGCGTTGTATTGACATATTAATATTGTATTGACGTTGTATTAACGTTGTATTAATGTTGTATTAACATTGTATTGATGTTATATTAATATTATATTGACGTTGTATTAATATTGTATTGATGTTATGTTAATATTGTATTGACGTTGTATTGTTGTATTCCCGTTGTATTGACATTGTATTGACGCTGTATTAACGTTGTATCGTTGTATTCCCGTTGTATTGACGTTGTGTTCCAGTATAAGCAGGTGGAGCAGTACATGTCATTCCATAAGCTCCCTGCAGATGTCCGTCAGAGGATTCATGAGTACTACGAGCATCGCTTCCAGGGCAAGATGTTTGACGAGGAGAACATACTGGGTGAACTCAGTGAACCACTAAAGGAGGTAACACACGCACACACACCCGAGGCACGCACACACACACACACGCACGAGGCACGCACACGCCATGGATACAGGCACACACACACGCACACAGACTGTTACAAGTTACGAAAGCTAGCTATAGCGTAACTAAAAAAAACACCTGCTCAAACCAGTCGATTCAAACTACCTAAAACACATTTTACATTTAAAACGTACTGATACAATTCAGTTTTTGTGCATTCTAACTAACTTCCCAACTCCTCCCCCCTCCCTCCCTCCCCCTCTCTCTCAGGCGATAGTTAGCTTTAACTGCCGTAGCCTGGTGGCTCACATGCCGCTGTTTGCTAACGCGGACCCTAACTTTGTGACGGCAGTGCTGACCAAGCTTCGCTTCGAGGTGTTCCAGCCCAATGACTTCATCATCCGTGAGGGCACGGTGGGACGCAAGATGTACTTCATTCAACACGGACGAGTCGGCATACTCACCCGCGGAAACAAGGAGACCAAACTCAGTGACGGGTCCTACTTTGGGGGTGAGGAGAGGAGGAAGAAGGGGGAGGGAGGGGTGAGGGTAAGGACAGTGTGAGGAAAAAGGGAAGTGGAAGGGGAGAGGTGTGACTGTGAGTTAGATTAATCAGTTCTTCAATTTCACAATTTCTTCAACAAAATCTTATTTTTTTCCACTCTCTCACCCCTCTTCCCTTCTCCCTCTTTATCCACACCTGCCCCCCCCGCTCTCTCAGAGATCTGTTTGTTGACTCGGGGCCGGAGGACGGCGAGCGTCAGAGCAGATACATACTGTCGTCTCTACTCCCTCAGTGTGGACAGCTTCAACGAGGTCCTGGAGGAACACCCTATGATGAGGCGGGCCTTCGAGACGGTGGCCGTCGACCGGTTGGACCGCATCGGTACTAAGCCTCTCCCGATTGGCTCAAGCACCTGCCAATCGGTCCATTACTTGCAATGACTCAGTTTTCAATTCAGTTTCATTTCTATAGTGCTTTCTGCAAAGATCTTGCCAGCGAATAGCATTTTTTGAATTAATTCAGATTTTATTTGTAAATGACCTTACAGTTGCAGAAGCCCTTCAAGGCAGGTTAAGGGAAAGAGAAACCATTTTCCCTTTTGTATTTGCACATAATATGAAATTTGAAACGTCTTTATTATTTTGGAACTTTAGTGAATTTACTGTTTACTGTAAATTTGTATTGTTTTTTTCACTTTTGTTTATTATCTCCTGTTAAAATATGTTCCCCATGCCAATAAAGCCCTCTGAATTGAATTGAATTGAGAAACTGCTAGAAAAACAGAGAGCTGTTAGAACAGAGAGCTAGAGCAGATACCTGGTTCTGTTTGTGATCTTTAATCAGCCACTCAACCCTGTCAGCCTCGTTACAACTGTGTTGTTTGACCCTCACTTTAGTTTCTACCACTTTCTTCTTGCTCTTGTTTTCCTCTATTTGTGTCAGACAGGAACAGTATCCATCCCCTCCATCAGTTTGTTTCTGTTTGGATCATTTCATTCTATTCTCTTCTCTCTTCATTGTTCTCCTCTGCAGGTAGGAAGAACTCTATCCTGATGAGGAAGCCGTCCCAGGCGGGTTCCATGGCAGGGGGCAGCGGTTTGGGGCGTGGGGGTCGAGGAGGAGGGGGGGCGGGGCTAGGCATGGGGGGGCTGGGCTCCTGTGACAGCATGCTGGTTCAGCAGACCGTTAAACACGACAGCATGCCAGCCATGCAGGAGGCCATCCCTGCCGCTGCAGGAAGGGGAGGGGCCACGGGAGGAAGTGGTACGGTCTCCCCTAGGCCCCACCCACTGATCTGGGCTCCACTGATCCACGCTCCGCTCCAGACGGCGGCCGCTACGACTAACGTGGCCATCGCCCTCATGCACCACCAGCAGCAGCAACAGCAGCTTCAACATCAGCTACAGCAGCAACATGCGCTAGGAGGCGCTATATTCCTCCCCTCCATCTCTCCATCGCCCTCCGTCTCCTTCCCCCTCTCCCCCCGCGGCCCCCTGTCCTGCAGCCCCTGCGCCCCTCTGTGAGTTCCCTCATTGGGATGATGGGAGTAGGAGGGATGGGGGGGCTGTCCCCTAGAGGGTTTCCTGCCTTCCCCTCCCCCTCGCCCTTCCCCATGGTCCCCCCGGGAGGTGTGATATCACCCCCTGTTGCTCAAACCCCACCCACACCGGCCTCCTCTGTTTCCACGTCGCTCCAATTAGGAAAGACCCTGCACTACAGTCTCCGCCTCCACCCGGAACACTCTTCAGTGATGTGTGGAACCCCAGGAATCCCCAAGGTAGGAGGGGCCACCACACCCCATCTGTTCTACCACGTGAATCCAACTGCAGCCACCAGTGTCATATCAGACACTTGCAGTTCCATGGCTGGCCAGCATGGGGCCAAGGAGGCGCTATTGCGTCACGGAGGCAGCAGCAACCAGGGCCTGCCTGCACTTGGGAGGCTCACCCAGGAGGCCAGGCTCCTCTCCGCCTCGCAGCCCACCCTGCCTCATCGATCCTGGGCAAGCATGCAGCCTCACCCCACTCTCCAGCGGAAGGCCTCTGGAGGTAACCTGCTGCCAGCCTCGTTCCTGGCTGGGACGCAGCTAGCCAGGGGTGGCAGTGTGGGGGTGTTGACTACTCCCCTACCAGTACAAGTCCCAGCACAACGGTTACAGATGCCCCCCTTCAATGCACAGATACAAGCACATAACCTGGGCTCTATACAGCCCATCCCTGATCATGTCTCTACACACTGCCCTGCACACACACACACAGCCACACACACACATCCTGTCGCTGTACCTGCAGCCACACCCACATCAGCTTCTCCCCTGGCCTCCTACACCCCCTCCTCTGCTCCCACTCCTTTCTCCCTCATCCCAGCCCTGCCACTGACCCCTCGCCCCAAACCCACCCCTACACCCCCATCTCGCTCCTCCTCTCCTCCCCCCTGCTCCATCCCTCCCTCTTCCGGAACTACTCCACTCACCTCAACCCCTCGCTCCAAACCCACCCCTACACCCCCATCTCGCTCCTCCTCTCCTCCCCCTGCTCCATCCCTCCCTCTTCCGGAACTACTCCACTCACCTCAACCCCTCGCCCCAAACCCATCCCTACACCCCCCCTCGCTCTTCTTCCCCCTCTCCCTCCTCCACTCCCCCTCCCTCCTCTGTCAGTGCCCCTCTCTCACTTCCACAAACCCATGGGCGCAAGTCCTCTCTCGTCCCCCTCTCCCCCCCTCCTCTTCCCTACCTTCCTCTCCCACTCTTCTTCAGAGCCCCCTAATCAAGCCCTCCCCTTACCCTCTATCTGGGCCCACCCCTACCCCCTCTAAAGCCTTTACCCCTATCCAGACGCGTACCCCTACCCCTACCCTCTCTCAACCCTCCAATCGTCCCTCTACCCCTATTTCTACTCCTGTTCCCATTCAGAGCCAAACCCTAACTGCAACCCCCACCCCAGCCTCCACTCCCACCCCAGTCCCCACCCCAGCCTCCACTCCCACCCCAGCCTCCACTCCCACCCCAGCTCCAAAGCTGACCACAGCCGTAACACCTGTCCAAACCTCCACTACCACCCTCCCACCCCCAGTTGGTCCCAGGCCCTGCCACCTCCCTCCCTCAAACCTCTTGCCCCCCAGCCACCTCTGCCCCCTCCGCCTCCCCCAAGGGGGGCAAGAAGGACCCGTAGCTGCCTCAGACAGGGAAAGACTAATAGGGACTGAGAGAAAAACTGCCTGCCAACATGTGATGGTCCTGGAGGAAATGATCTGATTGGAGGATGGACTTTTCAGGAGAGATATAATGTGTAGGTTGTGTCACCAAACACCCCATGCCCCAATTAAAGTAGCACACTGTAGGGAATAGGGTACTGCAGATTTGAGTTCCACAAACTATCCTCCAAACAGTCCATGACTTGCGACTAGGTTTTAACAGTTGTTGCCAACATGGCATGCCAAAATTCTAGATTCAAACCGAGTTCGGCAGACTCTGTATATCTATAGCTCTGGTGACTAGGGCAGGCTAGAGTAGAATCACAGTTTATGTTTGAAGTCCAAACATGTAGATACATATCTGTGTAAGTGATTGTTGGAGCAACCAAGAGAGATGAACTGGAAGATAATAGCAGCACACAGTGGGAGGGACGATACAGCTGTCAGAAAAGACAAGGACGATGATGGCAAAGATAGCAATGGGGCTCGTTGCATCTTGCTGCTGATTGGAGGAGGGTTAGTTGGTCAATTCTAAGGCGACCAATAAGATAGGCACTTCCTGATTTCCAGCTTCACCTCCCTTTTGCCTCTCGCTCTTCACCAAAGTGTAATATTTTGTCATTATATGATTAATCATAGTATGAGATTACTAATCACTGTAAAGTTAGTCATCATATTGATCAGTAACTATAGGAGCGATTGATCCACTTGTAGTTTTGTTGTCCAAGTTGTGTGGTGTTTAGCTTCGGTCCAATATGTTCACACAACTTCTGTAACTGAATTGTGTATTTTGGTGCAACACTTAATACTGCTCCCTCGTAAACTGTGGATGTGGGTTTATTTGTTCCGCCTAGCTTCCTGTAAATGCATGCCTCTCTCTCTATTCCCTCCTCTTCCCTCGTTCCTCACCTCCTCTGGCTACTGTCTGCTTTCATCCTGTCTTTCATCTCTGTCTGCCTGATCCTCCCTTCATATTTCACAGATCTTTTGTAGTTAATTACTGTTCCAGGGACATTCACAGATGCTCTCTACCTCTCTCCATCTCTGACTTTTCCCTCTCTCTACTGTAGCTCTCTCTATCATTCCCTCCCTCCATCCATCCCTCCCTCCCCCTCCTTTCTTCCCTCCCTTGTCCTGGTGTCATGTCCAGTGCTGTTTGATGTTTTCTGTGGGTAGCAACAGAGCATTCCTCTTTTAACCCTTGATACCATGTTGCCTAGATTATATTTAAGGACCAAATGTTTTATTTGTGATCACAGCTTTAGCTTTTGAGCATAATCAATGAAATGATAGTTGTTGATGATGATGTTATTGATGAGGATGTTATTGATTATGATGAGGATGACCATGATGATGGTGACGGTAAGAATGTTTTTGATGATAGCTGGAATAAAGCACATTTAGAAAGTCCGTTTGTCTTTGGTGCATTGAGAAGAAGGCGAGAGAGAAAGTGTGTGTGTGTGTGTGCGTGTGTGTCCTGCCTGGTAATCCTGAACTCCTCCAGAGGTGAAGCAGACTCATATCCTGAAGCAGACTCATAACGCTGGGATCACTGTTGCTCTCGACTCTTAACTAAATCAATATCCTCCTGCACAGGGAAGGATTATACCATGTCTAATACACAGCCTGACCCTCCTGACTATCTCTCTCCCTCACTCCATCTAATCTGTGTTCAACAGTCTCATTTCCACACTATGTTGTGTTTGGCGGTGATTGATTTATTTTTCACCTTTGGAGGATTGTGAGGCATTAGAATGTTGGATTTACACTCAGAGTCATTTGCATTAAGGCCTGGAATTAAATATTGTACTGAAGGGAACAATCATGATCTTTGGAGGGATGCATGATTGTTAGAGGGATGTATAGGGACTTACTGTGTACATTCTACTCTATTCTAAAGGGACTCTGAGGCTGTCCTCAGACGTTTACTTAGCAGACAGCAAATACTATATACAGAATACAAAACACCTTTGTTCATACCTTTGGATTTAAATCTAGAGATTAAAGATCTATATAATTTAAACCTATAACAATAGACTGTATAGCTACTCTTGTGAGAGATGTAGGCCTACCCTTCAGACATTAAGCAGTGAACGCTTGTAAGTACCAAGCTGTCATCTACACATTGACCACTAGATGGGGCTCAGCATCTAAACCAGACTCCTGTCTGCATTCCAGGAAAAGCTACCAGCTTAGGATAGCCACATAGTTAATGTTACACCTTGTATTACCTTCACCATGGTGAGGTCTGACAGCCCCTTAAATTGAGATGAGATAAGAGAGCTGTGGAGATATATATGTGGAGAGATGTGAAGAGATGTTGTATACTTGGAGAGATGTATATTTGGAGAGATGTGAAGAGATGTTGTATATGTGGCGAGATGTGGTGAGATGTTGTATATGTGGAGAGATGTTGTATATTTGGAGAGATGTGAAGAGATGTTGTATATGTGGAGAGATGTGGTGAGATGTTGTATATGTGGAGAGATGTGGTGAGATGTTGTATATGTGGAGAGATGTGGTATATGTGGAGAGATGTGAAGAGATGTTGTATATGTGGAGAGATGTGAAGAGATGTTGTATATGTGGAGAGATGTATATTTTGAGAGATGTGGAGAGATGTTGTAGATCTGGAGAGATATGTGGAGAGATGGTGTATATGTGGAGAGATGGTGTATATGTGGAGAGATGGGGTATATGTGGAGAGATGGGGTATATGTGGAGAGATGGTGTATATGTGGAGAGATGGTGTATATGTGGAGAGATGGGGTATATGTGGAGAGATGGGGTATATGTGGAGAGATGGGGTATATGTGGAGAGATGGGGTATATGTGGAGAGATGGGGTATATGTGGAGAGATGTTGTATATGTGGAGAGATGGGGTATATGTGAAGAGATGGGGTATATGTGGAGAGATGTTGTATATGTGGAGAGATGGGGTATATGTGGAGAGATGGTGTATATGTGAAGAGATGGGGTGTATGTGGAGAGATGGGGTATATGTGGAGAGATGGGGTATATGTGGAGAGATGGGGTATATGTGGAGAGATGGTGTATATGTGGAGAGATGGTGTATATGTGAAGAGATGGGGTATATGTGGAGAGATGGTGTATATGTGGAGAGATGGGGTATATGTGGAGAGATGTTGTAGATTTGGAGAGATGTATATTTTGAGAGATGTGGAGAGATGGGGTATATGTGGAGAGATGTTGTAGATTTGGAGAGATGTATATTTTGAGAGATGTGGAGAGATGGGGTATATGTGGAGAGATGGGGTATATATGAAGAGATGGTGTATATGTGGAGAGATGGGGTATATGTGGAGAGATGGGGTATATGTGGAGAGATGGGGTATATGTGGAGAGATGGGGTATATGTGGAGAGATGGGGTATATGTGGAGAGATGTATATTTTGAGAGATGTGGAGAGATGGGGTATATGTGAAGAGATGTTGTATATTTGGAGAGATGTGAAGAGATGTGGAGAGATGTTGTAGTATATGTGGAAAGATGTGGAGTGTGTAGCAGCATGTAAGAGGTTAACAGCAGTGTCAGACCACAGGATTAGTAGAGAATAAATAGGACTGTAATTGCTGCCTGTCACTCTGGCTCTGAACTAGAGGACCTGCGGGGAAGTCCTATTCTGGGGCCTCTGCACTGGAATCACACCGAAATGTCTTAGAGGATCACCTAAGGCTTGCAGGACATGGACAGAAAGAGAAATGGATTGCAATTATTTATTCAGTATATATTTCAGTGTGTGTAGGATTGTGTGAGTATTTGCAGTGTGTGTGTTTGTGTCTCCCTGCAGAGAGTGAGGTGACAGTGGAAACTCTGATCCTCCATCATGTAACAGGTTATTAAGTCTATAAGGGTAGGCTTGGATTCAGCACACCCAGGTGGGTCACACACTCCTCTTGACTACTGGACCAACTGTGTGAGGGTGTGCATTAGTTCCACTACTGTCAGTGCATTTGAACTTCTGCAAGGAAATCCTTAATTTGATTCTTTGCTTAATGAAATTGATTTCAGGGAGATTTTGCGAGACAATAAAACAATATTTGAACTTTGTAGGTGAACAACAAGGTTCCCCACTGTGCACAGACGTCAGTCTAGTATTGATTTACATTTGTTTGAGTTGTCAACTAACGTGAATTCAATGTGAAATCAACAAAAACATTTCACCATGTCATTGGATTTAGGTTATAAATTGGATGGAAAAACAGAAAATGCCTTTACGTTAATGATTTTTTTTCTAATACAATTAGTTTTCCACGTTGAAATGACATTTTGCCCATTTGGTAGTGTGAATTGCAGTAACACACACGTCACACACACCACACGCAACAGCAGCCAGATAGGTAGCCAGACCGCAGACTGAGCACAGATTTAAGGTTAGGGGGGCGGCAAGGGGAAGGTGGGCTGGGTGGGCTGGGTGGGTAAACCACAAGATGTTATATTTAGACTTCCCATCACTTCACAATCTGCCATCTCTCTCTCTCTCACACACACACACATACACATACACATGCACACACACATACACACACACACACACACACACACACACACACACACACACACACACACACACACACACACACATACACACACACACAGGGGAGGTGTTTGAGAGAAGGGGGGTGTATGCAGGAGCAAAGAGCGCAAGATGCAAAACTTAGAAAGGATAAGGTGATTCCTTCTGCTGTGTAGTTACCACTTCAAACAGGAAGCTGATGTGTGTGTAGTTTGCTACGAGGGGAGGGGTGTGTGCGCCGTGCGTGTGACTCTAACCTCATTCTCTCTCTAGTGTGTCTCAAGATTCTTGCATCAGCCCTGTGTTGTCAGACACTCTTCAGTCTCCCTTCTGCTCTGGAAACAGTGAATCACTAAATATCCTCTTTACCAAAAATTGGATTTTGAATTGCCTTCAGTATATCGCAAGATCACACACACACACACACACACACACACACACAGTGAGATATTATTCTTACATGAAAGTCCCCCAGCTGTTTCAGTAGAGTGGGTGTCCCCCAGCTACCGTAGCCTGTACTGCTTCTAGTCTTCTCAGAATTTGGGGCGAAGTCTCTAAGAGTTATTATAAGGAGATTGGAGTTATTTTAACACTCAGCAAGCCACCATGAGACGGCTGTTTTGTCATAGCTGTCGGTAAATATATGGCAGGGGATGTGACTTGTGACTGAGGCTGAGTAGTAGCCTACATATCTACTGTATATACTGTATGTGCACCTGCTGGTTTCTCTGTCTCTATGGTCACCTCTTGTCTTGGTCGCCATGGCTTCATTTGCAAATGAAATGCTTAAGGTGCGCATAGAGAGAGAGATGCAGGGAGGTGGGAAAGAGAGAGAGAGATGTACAGTAACAGCCTGACAGAGGTAGATAAACTGCACGAGCACCATAAATAGCGCGTTTAAATAAGGCGATCCATTTCAAGTGGAAATGTCCGCTGCAGCTGGCACACGCATATGCCCTCAAACGATTATCTCCATCTCTGTGCCCACCTCTTTAGCCCCGCTGTGATCCCTCACAGACCTTCAACCTGCCCCGCGAGTCTCTATAACAACATGCCCACCTCGGCCCTCCTTCCCTCCCACCTCGCTACGACAGACACTGTCGCTGGCCTATCGCACCGTGGCCGACCCCTGTGCCCTGCCCACCCCAGCGGTCCCTCTCCAGCCCCGCCAGAGCCAATCCGCAGCGGGGTGTAAAGTAGGGCAAGCCGCTTCCTGGTTCAAGGAGGAGTTGCCTGGAGTTGGAATGGGCTAGCGGAGTCAGAGAGGGGGGAGAACAGCCCAGCGAGCCGGCGGTCTGCAAAGAGAGAGCCGAGGCAGGGGGATATAAACGCCGGCAGAGAGACAAGAAGAAGCTGATATTACAGAGAACTCCCGGGCAATACGTGGTTCGTCAGAGGGACTGGTGTGAGAGTTTGGACAGTCCCGAGAGAGCAGTGACCCCCGGGGAGCGACGAGGGGGGGAGAGAGGCTGGTGGGAGTGAATCCAGGAAGTACCGAAGCCGGTCAGGTGGGACGCGACGAGATAACATAGGTGACACCGGCGCACAGGTAAACCCGCTCCCTCACTCGCTCTCTGTTTTGGGGGGTTATTATGGAATTCTTAAAGTTAGGACTTTACGCTTGTCTTTCCCATTTTCTATAACAACCGCTCCTGACCCCCCCCCGTCCTAACCGGGGTTACGGGAGGACTACGTCATGGGTATTCGGTAACTCCTGTGTGACGTGTCGACAATTTCTCCATATGATTTTCGCGCTCTCTTTTCCTAGAGGCTTATTTTGACACAAGAACACATACTATTTAAATGACATTAGCAGAGAATATTTATGTGGTCTCAGGTTAGTTGTTGTGTGTTGCTACCTGTGTGGATGTGGCCAGGTGAACAAGCAGGGTCGACGGGTACACTTCTGGAGGCTTGGCTTCTAATTATAGCAGCGAACACCGGCTGACATCCAAAACCTAACCTGTTCTCACGCACATCGCCGGCCTCTGTAGGCAATAAGCCATGTGCTCCACCACAGGGCAACTTTGGCCACGAATTATATTATTCCACGACCCTTTCAGTGGGCTATGCTGTTGTCACCACACGTTGACATATCCTTTATCTTAAATTCTATAGCTCTGTTGCTGATGTAATGTTCTTGAAATGTATATTAATGCTGGATGGATGAGGGCTTTTAAATGTATAAAACTTAGGCTATGGATGATGGGAGGCTGTCATGTGTGCCTGTGACTGCATGAGTGTAGTGTGTGTGGGTGTGTGGGTTGCTGACTCGCCCCTCTTGTGGTACAGACAGACCTGCTGAACCTGCCAAACTGGCTTGGGTTTGGTCCTCTGTCTGAGTTTGTTGTTTGATATACCACTTTATGGACACCATGTTATTAGTCCAATCCACTGAAGGGTTTCTGGTCTACAATGTTTATTTTTCACACAATAGTTCTCCAAACAGTGTTGGGTCTAGACCTGAACTTCAGTGCACCTGGAAGGAATAAGGAAAACATTTGCCCTGTAACAGCATGTAGGCTAATATTTGTACTGTGGGTTTCCGTGTGTGATCTTGACAAATAGGTATTGTTGACGTCTTTGATGCAGATTAGATTTGTCACCAATCCCAACTCTGTGAATAATTCCACTATTTAGTGTGAGAGATGGAAGGGAAAAGAGAGCGAGAAGCAGATACAGTTCTGCACTGTCAACCCTAATTGCCACTTGTCTGAATTGAAGCAGTCTTACTACCAACTCAATGACAGTTGGGAGACCTGGAAAGTCTGTGTAGACTGTCTTTGGCTTAGTGGTAACTGATCTACCCCTCCCTCTCTTCTCATCTCTCTTTCTGGTGTCATAGTAACTTAATTACTCTGGTCATTTACTAGATCGGACTGTTCTCATGACCCCTCTCTCTCCCTACCACACACATGTTCACATGTACACACTCACAAACACCCAATTACATTTACATGCACCTTCTCAATTATGACAGATAATGGGTATAGTCTCTGCTCTTGCCACTGAGTATGGGATAGTGCAGTGTGTGTGTCTGAGGATGTCTGTGGTCCTACACAGGTGTGTGCTGTGCCTGTTTCCCAGCCCTGTTCATTGTTAGTGTAGGCCACTTCTGCTCTGTGGCCTGGTGAAGTGGGAAGTGGTCTTTCTCCATCCCCCACCCTGAACCCCTCACCATGTCTAACACATCATCTGACACACTGTGTGTTTAGGTTCATTTTCTTTCTTTTTATTCACTCTTTATATACCACTTCTCGTTTATCTTTTGATCTCCTGTTTGTCTCTCTTTTCCTTCACTTATTCCCTCAGTATTTGACCCCGTTCCTTCCCTGTGTCTCTGTCTCACGAAGCAGATATGAAATACTGTGCCTAGAGAAAGTATTCAACCCCCTTGACTTATCCAAGGTTTCGTTGCATCAAAGTGGGATTCAAATGGGTTTCATTGTTTGTTTTTTTGTCAATGATCTAAACAAAATACTCTGATGTCCAAGTGGAAGAAAAATTCCCACATTTTGTTGTGTTAATAGCCTGAAATTTAAAATTGTTTCAATTGAGATTTTTGGGTCACTGATCTACAGACAATACCCTATAATGTCAAAGTGGAATTATGTTTTTTATTTCTTTTATTTTTACAAATTAATTACAAATGAAAAGCTGAAATGTCTTGAGTCAGTAAGTATTCAACCCCTTTGTTAAATCAAGCCAGGAGTCCAAATGTGCTTAACAAGTCACATAATAAGTTGCATGGACTCACTCTGTGTGCAATAATAGTGTTTAACATGATTTTTAAATGACTACCTCATCTCTGTATCCCACACATACAATTATCTGTAAGGTCCCTCAGTCGAGCAGTGAATTTACAACACAGATTCAACCATTGTCCTGCTGAAAGGGGAATTCATCTCCCAGTGTCTGGTGGAAAGCAGACTGAATCAGGTTATTGTCCTGCTGAAAGGGGAATTCATCTCCCAGTGTCTGGTGGAAAGCAGACTGAATCAGGTTATTGTCCTGCTGAAAGGGGAATTCATCTCCCAGTGTCTGGTGGAAAGCAGACTGAATCAGGTTATTGTCCTGCTGAAAGGGGAATTCATCTCCCAGTGTCTGGTGGAAAGCAGACTGAATCAGGTTTTCCTCTAGGATTTGACCTGTGCTTAGCTCCATTCAGTTTATTTATTTATCCTGAAAAACTCCCCAGTCCTTAACGATTACAAGCATACCCATAGCAAGATGTAGTCACTATTATACTTGAAAATATGGAGAGTGGTACTCAGTCATGTGTTGGATTTGCCCTCAACATGAGTTGCTATGCCAATTTTTTTTGCAGTATTACTTTAGTGCCTTGTTGCAAACAGGATGCCTGTACAGAATATTTTCATTCTGTACAGGCTACCTTATTTTCACTCTGCCAATTAGGTTAGTATTGTGGAGTAACTACAATGCTGTTGATCCATACTCTGGTTTCTCCCATCACAGCCATTAAACTCTTTTGAACTGTTTTACTGTCACCACTGGCCTCATGGTGAAATCCCTGAGCAGTTTCCTTCCTTTCCAGCAACTTAGTTATGAAGGACGCCTGTATCTTTGTAGTGACTGGGTGTATTGAGACACCATCCAAAGTGTAATTCAAAACTTCACAATGCTCAAAGGGATATTCAATGTCTGCTCTTTCATGTTGGATGGGGAGCGTCGCTGCACAGCTATTTTCAGGTCCCTTCAGAGATGTTCAATCGGGTTCAAGTCCGGGCTCTGGCTGGGCCACTCAAGGTCATTCAGAGACTTGCCCGAAGCCACTCCTGCATTGTCTTGGCTGTGTGTTTAGGGTTGTTGTCCTGTTAGAAGGTGACCCTTCGCCCCAGTCTGAGGTTCTGAGCGCTCTGGAGCAGGTTTTCATCAAGGATCTCTGTACTTTGCTCCGTTCATCTTTCCCTCAATCCTGACTAGTCTCCAAGTCCCTACCGCTGAAAAACATCAACAAAGCATGATTCTGCCACCACCATGCTTCACTGTAGGGATGGTGCCAGGTTTCCTCCAGATGTGACACTTGGCATTCAGGCCAAAGACTTCAATCTTGGTTTCATCAGACCAGAGAATCTTGTTTCTCATGGTGTGAGAGTCCTTTTGGTGCTTTTTGGCAAACTCCAAACATGCTGTCATGTGCCTTTTACTGAGGAGTGGCTTCCGTCTGGTGACTCTACCATAAAGGCTTGATTGGTGGAGTGCTGCAGAGATGGTTGTCCTTCTGGAAGGTTCTCTCATCTTCACAGAGGAACTCTGGAGCGCTGTCAGAGTGACCATCGGGTTCTTGGTTACGTCCCTGACCAAGGTCCTTCTCCCCCGATTGCGCAGTCAGTTCTAGGAAGAGTCTTGGTGGTTCCAAACTTCTTCCATTTAAGAATGATGTAGGCCTCTGTGTTTTCGGGGACCTTCAATGCTGCAGAAATGTTTTGGTACCCTTCCCCAGATCTGTGCCTCAACCCTGTCTCGGAGCTCTACGGACAAGTCCTTCGACCTCATGGCTTGGTTTTTGCTCTGACATGCACTGTCAACTGTGGGACCTTATATAGACAGGTGTGTGTGCCGTTCCAAATCATGTCCAATCAATTTAATTTACCATAGATGACAAATCAAGTTGTAGAAACATCTCAATAATTATCATTTGAACAGGATGCACCTGAGATCAATTTTAAGTCTTATAGCAAAGGGTCTGAGTACTTGTGTAAATAAGGTATTTCTAATGTTTAATAAATTAGCAAAATAAAAATGTTTTTCACTTTGTCGTTATGGGGTATTGTGTGTAGATTTTATGAGGAAAAACAATATTTAATCAATTTTAGAATAAGGCTGTAACGTAACAAAATGTAGAAAAGGTGAAGGAGTCCTGAATACTTTCAGAATGCACTGTACAGTATGTGCTTGAAATTCACTACTCGACTGAGGGACCTTACAGATAATTCTATGTCTGGGGTACAGAGATGGGGTGGTCATTCATATCATGTTAACCACTACTATTGCACACAGAGTGAGTCGCTGCAATTTATTATGTGATTTGTTAAGCAAATTTGTACTCATGAACCTATTTTGGCTTGTCATAACAAAGAGGTTGAATACTTATTGACTCAAGGCATTTTGACATTTTTATAAATTAATCTAAATTCCCCTTTGACATTCTAGGATATTGTGTGTAGATTAGTGACACAAAATCTCAATTTAATCCATTTTAAATTCAGGCTGTAACACAAAAAAAAGGGGGTTGAATAGTTTCTGAAGACACTGTATGTGTATCTTGGTGTCAATCTGTCAGTCCTCTGGGATCAATAAAGTTTGTTCAAATCCAAATCATCTAACCATCCAAACATCTCATCCCCTCAGCTTTGTATCCCTGGAAACCTTTTGGCTCCGCTGGAAAAGAATAGAAGCAGGAAGAAGTGGAAAATAGAGAGGGAGGAAGAGAGCAGGGACCCGTCCTCCTCTGAGTTTATGGACTGGAGGTAAGAGGTGTGGAATGTTGAGTGTTGCACATTAACTGCATTGAACTAAAGAAAGTATTATTGTCCCAGTCGCTGACAGCGCGTGTCCTACTATAGGTATAGAAACTAGAGATTATATTACATGGCTACCCTGGGGTGCTGCAGGCTACTCTCATTTTAAAAAAATCTGTGAACCTTCATACATGTTAAAATGTGTTGAATGACGGCACCCCCATAAGATAGTGATTTTAGTGCAGTCCAGTATGTGTCAGGAAGGAACCCTCCAGAGTCTCACTCTGTCTTCTTTCACTGATACTCAGCCAGGCTTTTGGACTCAGTGTTTGGAATACGGTTCACTTGAACATGCAAATCCAAGCGCCAGCAATGGCTACATTTACATAAAGTCATTTAGCAAACGCTGTACTTAGAGTTAGTGTGTGGGTGGGTGTGTGTGTGTTCGCGAGCAAGTGACAGATCATGTGATTGGGGCCGTGCAGAAGTGTGACCAGTGTGTGTGTGTGTTATAGTAGGGTGGTGGGGGGGGTGTAACAACAGTGAATGGTCTTTAAAGGAAAGAGGAACATTTTAAGATCACACACACACACACACACACACACACACACACACAATTCCAGTAAGTATATGAATTAGGGCATGTGGCCCCGTATATAAATTCCCCCTGTTCACAATAGGGGTTTCAGTTTCAGATACATACAGTAGGCTGAGTGGGAGGACAAGACAGGGGGAGAGAGAGGGGGAGGACAAAGTCCCCCTCTTTACTCAGCATCAGCAGATTTAAGAGCTTCTTCCCTTCCTTTCCTTCTATACCTTTACTCCTTCATATCAAATGTATCTTCCTCTCATCCCCCCATCATCCCTTCATACATCTCCCTGTTCCCCTACACCACCCATTCAGTCCTCCTTTATCTGCTCAGCTCCTTCATCCCTTCATACCTCTCCCTGTTCCCCTACACCACCCATTCAGTCCTCCTTTATCTGCTCAGCTCCTTCATCCCTTCATACATCTCCCTGTTCCCCTACACCACCCATTCAGTCCTCCTTTATCTGCTCAGCTCCTTCATCCCTTCATACATCTCCCTGTTCCCCTACACCACCCATTCAGTCCTCCTTTATCTGCTCAGCTCCTTCATCCATCCATACTCCCTTCATACATCTCCCTGTTCCCCTACACCACCCATTCAGTCCTCCTTTATCTGCTCAGCTCCTTCGTCCATCCATACTCCCTTCATACCTCTCCCTGTTCCCCTACACCACCCATTCAGTCCTCCTTTATCTGCTCAGCTCCTTCATCCATCCATACTCCCTTCATACCTCTCCCTGTTCCCCTACACCACCCATTCAGTCCTCCTTTATCTGCTCAGCTCCTTCATCCCTTCATACATCTCCCTGTTCCCCTACACCACCCATTCAGTCCTCCTTTATCTGCTCAGCTCCTTCATCCATCCATACTCCCTTCATACATCTCCCTGTTCCCCTACACCACCCATTCAGTCCTCCTTTATCTGCTCAGCTCCTTCGTCCATCCATACTCCCTTCATACATCTACCTGTTCCCCTACACCACCCATTCAGTCCTCCTTTATCTGCTCAGCTCCTTCATCCCTTCATACATCTCCCTGTTCCCCTACACCACCCATTCAGTCCTCCTTTATCTGCTCAGCTCCTTCATCCCTTCATACATCTCCCTGTTCCCCTACACCACCCATTCAGTCCTCCTTTATCTGCTCAGCTCCTTCATCCCTTCATACATCTCCCTGTTCCCCTACACCACCCATTCAGTCCTCCTTTATCTGCTCAGCTCCTTCATCCCTTCATACATCTCCCTATTCCCCTACACCACCCATTCAGTCCTCCTTTATCTGCTCAGCTCCTTCATCCCTTCATACCTCTCCCTGTTCCCCTACACCACCCATTCAGTCCTCCTTTATCTGCTCAGCTCCTTCATCCCTTCATACCTCTCCCTGTTCCCCTACACCACCCATTCAGTCCTCCTTTATCTACTCAGCTCCTTCGTCCATCCATACTCCCTTCATACATCTACCTGTTCCCCTACACCACCCATTCAGTCCTCCTTTATCTGCTCAGCTCCTTCGTCCATCCATACTCCCTTCATACCTCTCCCTGTTCCCCTACACCACCCATTCAGTCCTCCTTTATCTGCTCAGCTCCTTCGTCCATCCATACTCCCTTCATACATCTACCTGTTCCCCTACACCACCCATTCAGTCCTCCTTTATCTGCTCAGCTCCTTCGTCCATCCATACTCCCTTCATACATCTCCCTGTTCCCCTACACCACCCATTCAGTCCTCCTTTATCTGCTCAGCTCCTTCGTCCCTTCATACATCTCCCTGTTCCCCTACACCACCCATTCAGTCCTCCTTTATCTGCTCAGCTCCTTCGTCCATCCATACTCCCTTTCCATATTCCCTCATTTTCCCACTCTTAGAAGGGTTGAACTTTTAGACTACTCTATTAGCGCCATCATAGAGTTTCTGCATATTATCCATTATTCCATTCACACACAGTGGTCAGAGTCAGGGACATGTTCTGTTTGGTTATTACCATATAAGGGCAGTAAAAACCTTTGAACCAATACACTTCATGTAGGCCTTAACCATAATGTTGAGATGCTGTGCCACTGACTAAGGTACTCTACTGAATGTTCATGGACCCCACAGCCTAGTTTGCCTCCAGTAGATCTGTCTCACTAGAGGAAGTAGTGCATTTGGCGTTTCTCCTTTTTCAGTCTCCAGTTTCTGTTGTGTTTCACAGCCCTCTCTCTCTCGACCACCGGCCTGCCAGCCTACCAACGCACACCACCCGCCTACTGCCAGGGGGATGGAAGAGCAGGAAGTGGCAATACTTTACTTCCTGTAATGACAGACACCCCTTTAAGATGAAAAGAGTGTTAAAAAGTAGTGACAGAGAACATGATGAGTTTTTCTGGTAATGGTGTAAATGTTGGTGTAGATAGTGAGGGGGCGTTGCTCATAAACAGGTACAGTGAGCCAGCGGTTCAGGGAAAGAGAGACAATGACACACCGCAGAGAATCATCTCCTGTATCTTGTTGTGAAAATGACCCCTAACCTTTTAGATACATTTTGATGAGAAATGACAGCTTGATGTTGTAGCTGTTGTAAGTACAGTACCATGAGAAGGCAGTATTCCAGACATTGAGAGTGCGGTATTCGATGAGCTCTAATTCGTTAAGCACCAGTAGAATTTTCCCCGTCAACGTTTGAATCTTTAGTCAAAGTGCTGTACTGCTGTAATTGGACGAGAGATGGGTGGGTGTTCTGACCAGTGACAGTAAGGCAGACATTCTGTTGTGTTTCTCAAAGGACAGCTGAAATAACCGCATATTCTATGTATCAACCGTTTCAGCCACGGATTATAGTAAAAGCAACCGCTCACCCCCCTGTTGACAAAGCCCAGAAAACACTACTACAGTATCGTCCTGATGATGTCAACGAAGTGTTCCGCCTTTTGAGCTTTACGACCTCTGATTGGGACTGTTAAACTAAACACACACTGTTCGTCACATGTTGACATGGTCTGGAGAAGATATCAGACTGTCATTGTTTTTTTATACTCTAGTTTCCGTTTCCCTGTCCCCTACTGCTATCAATATCTCTCTTTCTCCCTGTCCCCTACCACTATCAATATCTCTCTTTCTCCCTGTCCCCTACCTCTATCAATCTCTCTTTCTCCCTGTCCCCTACCACTATCAATATCTCTCTTTCTCTCTGTCCCCTACCGCTATCAATATCTCTCTTTCTCTCTGTCCCCTACCGCTATCAATATCTCTCTTTCTCCCTGTCCCCTACCACTATCAATATCTCTCTTTCTCCCTGTCCCCTACCGCTATCAATATCTCTCTTTCTCCCTGTCCGCTACCGCTATCAATATCTCTCTTTCTCCCTGTCCCCTACCGCTATCAATATCTCTCTTTCTCTCTGTCCCCCACCGCTATCAATATCTCTCTTTCTCTCTGTCCCCTACCGCTATCAATATCTCTCTTTTTCTTCCTGTAGGCATATACCGTATAAGTTATATACTGTCTCTTTCTAATAGCTGACATGGTTGTTCCTCCTTTACTTTTCTGTCTGTTTTGTCATCCATTTATCTCTCCATCTCACCTCGTGGTTGTCAGTCCTCACTGCAGAGGAAGAGGAAGCCGATCAGGATCAGTTAGTTTTGCGACATCGGTGTGTGTGTTTGTAGGGGTTTGTGTCTATGTGCGTGTTTGTCTGTCTGTGTGGGTGTGTATGTGTCTGTGTGTGTTTGTTTGTAGGGGTATGTGTCTATGAGCATGTATCTCTGTATGAGTGTGTGTCTTGTCTGTGTGTGTTTGTAGGGGTGTCTGAGCATGTATCTCTGTGTATGGGTGTGTGTCTGTCTGTGTGGGTGTGTATGTGTCTGTGTTTGTTTGTAGGGGTATGTGTCTATGAGCATGTATCTCTGTGTATGGGTGTGGGTGTGTCTGTGTGTGTGTGTGTTTGTTTGTAGGGATATGTGTCTATGAGCATGTATCTCTGTGTGTGTGTGTCTGTGTTTGTGTGTGTCTATGAGCATGTATTTGTAGGGGTGTGTGTCTGTGTTTGTTTGTAGGGGTATGTGTCTATGAGCATGTATCTGTGTGTGTGTGTGTCTGTGTTTGTTTGTAGGGGTATGTGTCTATGAGCATGTATCTCTGTGTATGGGTGTGTGTGTCTGTGTTTGTTTGTAGGGGCATGTGTCTATGAGCATGTATCGCTGTGTGTATGTGTCTGTGTGTGTTTGTAGGGGTATGTGTCTATGAGCATGTATCTCTGTGTATGGGTGTGTGTGTCTGTGTTCGTTTGTAAGGATATGTGTCTATGAGCATGTATCTCTGTGTATGGGTGTGTGTGTATGTGTCTGTGTTTGTTTGTAGGGGTATGTGTCTATGAGCATGTATCTCTGTGTATGGGTGTGTGTGTGTATGTGTCTGTGTTTGTTTGTAGGGGTATGTGTCTATGAGCATGTATCTCTGTGTATGGGTGTGTATGTGTGTGTTTGTAGGGATATGTGTCTATGAGCATGTATCTCTGTGTGTGTATGTGTGTGTTTGTAGGGGTATGTGTCTATGAGCATGTATCTCTGTGTATGGATGGGTGTGTGTGTGTGTGTGTGTGTGTGTGTGTGTGTGTGTGTGTTTGTAGGGGTATGTGTCTATGAGCATGTATCTCTGTGTATGGGTGTGTGTGTGTGTGTTCGTTTGTAGGGGTATGTGTCTATGAGCATGTATCTCTGTGTATGGGTGTGTGTGTCTGTGTTCGTTTGTAGGGGTATGTGTCTATGAGCATGTATCTCTGTGTATGGGTGTGTGTGTGTGTGTGTGTGTGTGTGTGTGTGTGTGTGTGTGTGTGTGTGTGTGTGTGTGTGTGTTTGTAGGGGTATGTGTCTATGAGCATGTATCTCTGTGTATGGGTGTGTGTGTCTGTGTTCGTTTGTAGGGGTATGTGTCTATGAGCATGTATCTCTGTGTATGGGTGTGTGTGTGTGTGTGTGTAGGGGTATGTGTCTATGAGCATGTATCTCTGTGTATGGGTGTGTGTGTCTGTGTTCGTTTGTAGGGGTATGTGTCTATGAGCATGTATATCTGTGTGTGTGTGTGTCTGTGTGTTTGTAGGGGTATGTGTCTATGAGCATGTATCTCTGTGTATGTGTCTGTGTGTGTCTGTGTTTGTTTGTAGGGGTATGTGTCTATGAGCATGTATCTCTGTGTATGGGTGTGTGTCTGTGTGTGTGGGTGTGTATGTGTCTGTGTGTGTTTGTAGGGGTGTGTCTATGAGCATGTATTTCTGTGTGTGGGTGTGTCTGTGTCTGTGTGTGTGTTTGTTTGTAGGGGTATGTGTCTATGAGCATGTATCTCTGTGTATGGGTGTGTGTGTGTGGGTGTGTATGTGTCTGTATGTGTTTGTAGGGGTATGTGTCTATGAGCATGTATCTCTGTATGGGTGTGTGTGTCTGTGTTCGTTTGTAGGGGTATGTGTCTATGAGCATGTATCTCTGTGTATGTGTCTGTGTTTGTTTGTAGGGGTATGTGTCTATGAGCATGTATCTCTGTGTATGGGTGTGTATGTGTGTGTTTGTAGGGATATGTGTCTATGAGCATGTATCTCTGTGTATGGGTGTGTGTGTCTGTGTTCGTTTGTAGGGGTATGTGTCTATGAGCATGTATATCTCTGTGTGTGTGTGTGTGTGTGTGTGTGTGTGTCTCTGTGTGTGTTTGTAGGGGTATGTGTCTATGAGCATGTATCTCTGTGTATGGGTGTGTGTCTGTGTGTGTGGGTGTGTATGTGTCTGTGTGTGCTTGTGGGGCGGCAGGGTAGCCTAGTGGTTAGAGCGTTGGACTAGTAACCGGAAGGTTGCAAGTTCAAACCCCCGAGCTGACAAGGTACAAATCTGTCGTTCTGCCCCTGAACAGGCAGTTAACCCACTGTTCCTAGGCCGTCATTGAAAATAAGAATTTGTTCTTAACTGACTTGCCTAGTTGAATAAAGGTCAAATAAAAAAATTTTTAAATGAGCATGTATCTCTGTGTATGGGTGTGTGTGTGTGTTTGTAGGGGTATGTGTCTATGAGCATGTATCTCTGTGTGTGGGTGTGTGTGTGTGTGTGTGTGTGTGTGTGTGTGTGTGTGTGTGTAGGGGTATGTGTCTATGAGCATGTATCTCTGTGGGTGTATGTGTCCCCATCCTAGCGTGTGTTTTGCGACATCATTCTCTGAAAAGGGAGGTAATGTGTAAGACAGAGGAACAGCTGTCGAGACCCTCCCTTATGATGTGGCAACTTCACCCAGCAAGCAGACACACACACAGTGCATCAAGTACACAAGTCACACACAGACACACACACTATCACATTGAAAGACACACAAGCTTTTTTCACCCGTTTGTAAAAACACACAAACTCACACAAGTTCTGCACATAAATGGACCACTCATTCACACACTGCTGTTCACACATGTTGTCTTGGGGGCTGGCTGAAACTGCTGACCAGATACAGATAGAAGGTGTGAAACCACTTTGTCAGCATGTGTTAGAACTAGTAAAGCCCTCCCAAACACACACACACACACATATGCATTGACACACACGAACACAAATAATCCTTTCTCAGGCCTGTGTGTGTGTGTGTGTTCCCCATCTTTGTGAAACTCCCTTTCACTGATTGCTAATGATAGCGATTGCTACCACATCTCCCCTCAGACATCTGCAGACACACACCTGCAAGGACTCACTGCAGCTACTTCCTGTCACAGTCTCTCGCTCCCTCCCCCTTTCTTTCTCTCTTCTAACATTCTCTGTTTCTCTAACCTCTGTTCACGTCACTGTTCCTCTCCGTCTCACCTCTCTCTGCCTTTCTGTCCCCCATTCTCCCCCCCACCCTCTCACCTCTCTCTGCCTTTCTGTCCCCCATTCTCCCCCCCCCACCCTCTCACCTCTCTCTGCCTTTCTGTCCCCCCTCTCTTTGTAACAGAACTCTTCTCTTATTTCTTGTCTCTGACACAGGTTGTTGGTAAAGGCTTGATTTTCCTGTGAGATTTACCCCCACCCTGCCTTATTCTATACCTATCTTTACATCTTTTTTACCCCCACCCCTCACTCACTCGTTGGCTGACAGTCTTTTACCACCTCTCCTCTCCCACTCTCTGCTTTCCTGGTATGTTCTCTAGGAAAACGTCTATTTTAAAGTCAAACAAACCTCAGCCGTATTCTTCTCATCTCCTTGATCTCCCCTCAAATCTCAGACCCCCTTTCCTCTTTCCAACCTCACATTTCTCTCTTTTTTCCTCCCTCTTCTCTCCTCACTCCTGTTTTTGGCAGAGAGGCGTGTCTGCTCTATACAATACGTTTCTATGTGAAGGTTCTGTACCGTTCGTCCCTCCTGAATAAAACCCTTGATTCCCATCGGTAAATTGGGATAACATGCAAAATGTCCTCGGTGTGGTGGGAGGGCTGGGTTAAGGGCCTCCGCTCTGTACTGCTCTGCCAGCCAAATGAATAATGTAATGTGTTCTTGGAACTAAGACCTCAACACACACACACACACACACACACACACTGCCCCAGTTTAGCTAAGCAGAGGGGCTGGATGCAGGTACAAAAGGATCGTAAGATTGGAACCTTTTCCTGGATATGATTTGTGTGTTTTTGTTACTTTGCCACTATTAAGAATGTCCTCCATCCTGGCAGATCTTTATTGCATGGTTGAGTGCAATTATTATTCCCTATATAATCACATAGTTTTCATCTTTATAGAATTGCTTAAGCCACGTCTTGGATGTACCAGTAATTACCATAATGTTGTCTTTATTCTTGTTATCCAGCCTTTTAACGAATTCAAATGAAGATTCAAATTCTCTCTGGTTGGGTCTGTTTTTATATCTCTTTGTAAGATGCAAATATCCGTTTCAGGGAGAGTTATCAGTGGAGGGAGTAGAGAGGGTCTGGGTTTTATTGCACTTCAGAAACGGTGCAGGGTCAAGATATACTGTAAATGATGAAGATGATGATGGAGGAAGAGATGGAGAATGGGGATGTGTCTCACATTTAATAACTATTCATACTTGCAATAAGCCTTCATGACATGTTGCGAATGTTTTCTAGCTGCTTTGTCAATGCCTGTAAATGTATTCATAGTTCATTACATACAGGAGGTACATAGTGGTGCCAACTTGTGTTGGGCTGAATAAGGTTCTGTGTGGGGCAGGAACTCTTCTCATCATCCCCTCTTTTACCTCTCTTTCACCCCTCCTCTGAGAAGATGCACCTAAACCAACACCTCTCTCCCAGCCTCCTATGTTTAAGAGGGGGAGAGAGGCTTAAACGAGTGTGTGAGAGAAGGAGATAGAGAAGCACTGAGAGCCAGAGGAGCACGTGGAGGAGGAGAAACGGTATGAGCAGAGAATCATGACTCCTAATTTCCTTCTCTCAGGCCTTGCTGTGTTGTGTTTTGTTTGGGAACAGCAGTTGTTTGGTTCCACCTGTGCTGTTCTGGTTGTCTCGTGTAAATTATACATATTTAAACTGATTTTTGGTTTAATTGAGTTCTCGTTTAGTTTGGTTTGTGTGTAGTTCTGATGGACTGAAATGACCTAGTATGTTATCCTCCCATGAGTATTTTTCATGTTGTGTGTAATGACACATCTCCGTAGGTCTGCTTGTGTGTTCTTTAAGCCATCATGGAATAATACATTTCACTGCCACCCACCCCTCTCTCAAGCTTTGCATAATAATCTTTATTACATATTAAGAAATTCATAAATCGTTTTATTGTATCAGAACAAAAAAAGTAATATTTTATCACACACAATTTAAATACATCTTTCAGGGTTACAAATGTTGCTCACAAATGTCCTTTATTGAGTTTATGTTCGTACATTGTGCAATTATTTCCATAAACCTTGTTTCGTTGTTTTCTTTATAGTCATTTATTTAAGCCTTCACTGAAAAAAAATGTTGTTTTCTAAATTAAACTAAATGAAGAAGTAGCTATATTTTGCAAACTTACATTGCATTTGACATTTGTACAGTATTTCTGGTAAGCTGTGGATTGTTAGGGCCTGTGAAACGTGGATGTGAAATACATTCGAGCATTAGAAGTTTGCTAAAAACACTGCGAGTGAAACGCATTTGAACATATTATGAATGAACACACGCGGAAAGCGTCTGACATCAGAATGAATTGAAACACATTTGTGTGAAGTCATATTTCCCCCCTGGGCTGTTCAGAGATGATATAACTGGTGTGGATTGGGAGATGTTACAGGCTGTAAGGGGAAATAAGCACCAGTGTAATAACAGTCTAATGTCTTGTTTGTGTCAACTACTATTGATCTCTCACTTGGTGAACTCTGTTCAAGTTGCAGTCAAAAGGACAATACGTTTCATCATTATTTTGATGGTCCAATTGTTTTTTACTTATTCATTCTATCAGGACCCCATTTAAAGTGTTGTTATTTCCTGTCTAGAAATATGTATATTTCTCCAATACATGTTGAGTTCGAATGGGGCCGTGAACCATTCTAAGAGCTTTTAGAGAGTGGGTGACGTACATGACGAAGGCGAGGGAAGAGGAAGCCGTATTGTCGGAGGGGAGGAAAGGTAGTCAACTGTCGACAGAGGAGTGGGAGTTGAGAATCCGCTCTGAAACGGAGAGATAAGTTGGCCACCAATCATTAAAGAAAAGGGGATGACGAAGTGTTTTATTTTTTGAAAATAAAATGAACTTATTTACTACATAAACAGTTTTCAACTGGTTCCATTGTTATAGTTTTAGTTTAATTTGTTGGTTTTAATTCACTTGAAGCATGAGGAGTGAGTCTTTCACTGTAATATGGCCTACACTTTATACCAATTGTACAGCATATTTCAACAATCATTCTTAATATGGGTTTTAGTTACTATTATATTCATTTGTCACGTTTGTTTGTCTTCACTGCTTCCTAATGTCTTTGACATTTCCACAAAGTGTTTTGTAAAGTGATGTGCCGTTGTGTTTTCTTCAACATAACAGTCTGACATGTTTTTCCACATACTTTCCACTTGGTTGTTTTTTCTTCGTTTTTACTTCCATTCTTGTGGGAAAAGGAGCTGTGTTTCAAATGATTTGTATGTGTTGATTAAACACACGTCAGTGTATGTTTGGGTGGCTGTGTAATCTATCTGTTGATTAAACACATGTCAGTGTATGTTTGGGTGGCTGTGTAATCTATCTGTTGATTAAACACATGTCAGTGTATGTTTGGGTGGCTGTGTAATCTATGTGTTGATTAAACACATGTCAGTGTATGTTTGGGTGGCTGTGTAATCTATCTGTTGATTAAACACATGTCAGTGTATGTTTGGGTGGCTGTGTAATCTATCTGTTGATTAAACACATGTCAGTGTATGTTTGGGTGGCTGTGTAATCTATCTGTTGATTAAACACACGTCAGTGTATGTTTGGGTGGCTGTGTAATCTATCTGTTGATTAAACACATGTCAGTGTATGTTTGGGTGGCTGTGTAATCTATCTGTTGATTAAACACATGTCAGTGTATGTTTGGGTGGCTGTGTAATCTATCTGTTGATTAAACACATGTCAGTGTATGTTTGGGTGGCTGTGTAATCTATCTGTTGATTAAACACACGTCAGTGTATGTTTGGGTGGCTGTGTAATCTATCTGTTGATTAAACACACGTCAGTGTATGTTTGGGTGGCTGTGTAATCTATGTGTTGATTAAACACATGTCAGTGTATGTTTGGGTGGCTGTGTAATCTATAGTGCTGTATGTTAGTTAAAGAGGGATCAGCAGCCAGAGATGGCTGTCCCTGACTGTTAGAACAGGGGCTGCTGAACAACTAGAAACTAGAAACGGGGTGACTAAGAGAGAGCGAGAAACGACAGGGGACGAGGGGAGAAAGAGAGAAGGCAGAGAAAGAAAATGTCTTACCGTCAAAGATCATTCCTACTTTTTAACTGTGTATGTGTGTGTGCGTGTCTCATTTATAAATTGACTCACAGTTCGATTAACAGGAATCTCTTCCCTTTTTCCGAACAACACTTACATCCCCCTTCTGAGCAACACTTACATCCCCCTTCTGAGCAACACTTACATCCCCCTTCTGAGCAACACTTACATCCCCCTTCTGAGCAACACTTACATCCCCCTTCTGAGGAATCGAAAACCACCCCTTACAGCTTTTTTTATTTTACACCGGAAACTAAACACTAGTATTGCTCTTCATATGTCTTTATCTCTCACTCCCCCTCTCTTTCTCTGTTCACTTCATCTCTCTTTTTATCTCCTCTGATTTCTAGGAGGGGGATTCTGTTAGCATTGAGTTTTCTCTTAAACAAACCTTCTCTCAGCTGGGACAGTTGTCTTTTCTACTGGCTTATTGTTTTGTGCCTCATGACACACACACACACACACACACACACACACACACACACACACACACAGTGTTTTCGGTGGGGATTTTGACCTTTCTGGCAGCACCGTCGATGTCCTCCTCGTCTACAGCTTTTTCCAGGGCGTTGTTTTAGATGCTTACGAGCGTAGGAGACACCTCGAACAAATCTCCCTGAAATCACTTCCTACCTGCTCTGAGAGCGGCAGTGGCACAAACCCATGCCAGCGTCGATAGCTTGACGCATCAAACCCAGAATGTTACATGTTAAGAGTTGTTTTAGTGAACAAGCTTTCATTTGGAGAAGACTTCACAGAGTCAGTCAAAGTTGCCTTATGGATTGTTCTAATGTGACTTTATCATCATCACAGACCATCTGTAATATGGCATGTTGGTTGGTTCATCTAATACCTACCTTGATGTCTGTGGCTGGGTCTATTATGACTCACAGCACCAATATGATTTTGGTTCTTACGTTACTTCTACTTTAACAATTTTGATGTTGGCTGACTTGGCTAAATTTGCACATATTTGACAATGTTGTAGGGTATTTTTGAGCTTCTTTCAAGGTCCCTCATCAGTAATGTAGGTACATAGAGATCCTTAATTCTGTGCATAAGTGGCTGGTGGCTGAAGGATGAGACCACGGGCTGCATCTCAATAGCCCCGCACGGCTTCCTTCCTCTTCTTTCTTCTTCTTCGAGGAGAAGAAGCCACTTTAGACTATTGTACCCAAGTTCCCCCCCACCTGTCTAGACAGATGGACAAACATCCCTCCTACCTGTCCATCAGCCAAGGTCAGAGGTCAGATCTGTGGTCGGGGAGGGGCAGGCCAGGAAGTTGTGTATTTCGGAAACTTACTATCGCTCGTTTCAGAAAATGGACCCACTGTATTTTGGAGAGAGGGGCGCGTGGGCGAAAAGGGGGGAGGGGTATCTCTCAATCTCTCTCTCCGCCGCCAAGCACCTTCTTTTCATAAAACAGGAAGAGAGAGAACGAGCGAGAGAGAAAGAGGTAGACATCCCCAAGGATGAACGCGAAACCCCAACTTCTCTGAACTTGGAGAGTTAAAGGTTTAAGGAGAGCGAGGGAGAATAGAAGGCTGTAACATAGGAAGGAAGAAGCAAGTAAGAGCGAGGAAGACTGAAGTAACACTTATGCCATGACACAGACACAGCATCGCCTCCAGTCGACGGTCCCTCTATCAGCCATGAAGGCAGGAAAGGTAGGGGTGCCGTTTGGGTTTAGACACAGCTGATGGGTTGAGGTTGGGAGGGTAAGGTTTGGGTAAGGTTCTGTTGATACAGGTGGGATTGGGGTTTCTGTTGAAGAGCGATGATATGAACGTTAGTGTGTGGACTTTATGGGTGGGGTGTGTATGTTTTTGTGTGTATTTAATGGGGTGTGTCTTTTGTAGCAGGTTAGTCAGGTGAAACAGAATGTACTGTCGTCGAGGAGAGCCCCTCCAGGGTGCTATGTGGACAGTATTATAGGATGGTTAGGGGGCTGATGGTGGTTGCTATGGGAGGGAGACAAAGGTGGGGGAGGAGGGGGGAGTTAGTCTGTTGTTTGTGGAAAATGTGGTCTGCTCAGGTGTGAGTGGTACTGTGGAACAGGAGAGGAGAGCCCTTGGGTGTTATAAATGAACCTCATCATATGGATACATAGACAATATAGTGTTTAACACTATTATCACCAGGTATGTACCAGTGTGTTTAACACTATTATCACCAGGTATGTACCTGTGTGTTTAACACTATTATCACCAGGTATGTACCAGTGTGTTTAACACTATTATCACCAGGTATGTACCAGTGTGTTTAACACTATTATCACCAGGTATGTACCAGTGTGTTTAACACTATTATCACCAGGTATGTACCTGTGTGTTTAACACTATTATCACCAGGTATGTACCTGTGTGTTTAACACTATTATCACCAGGTATGTACCCGTGTGTTTAACACTATTATCACCAGGTATGTACCCGTGTGTTTAACACTATTATCACCAGGTATGTACCAGTGTGTTTAACACTATTATCACCAGGTATGTACCAGTGTGTTTAACACTATTATCACCAGGTATGTACCAGTGTGTTTAACACTATTATCACCAGGTATGTACCAGTGTGTTTAACACTATTATCACCAGGTATGTACCAGTGTGTTTAACACTATTATCACCAGGTATGTACCAGTGTGTTTAACACTATTATCACCAGGTATGTACCAGTGTGTTTAACACTATTATCACCAGGTATGTACCAGTGTGTTTAACACTATTATCACCAGGTATGTACCAGTGTGTTTAACACTATTATCACCAGGTATGTACCAGTGTGTTTAACACTATTATCACCAGGTATGTACCAGTGTGTTTAACACTATTATCACCAGGTATGTACCAGTGTGTTTAACACTATTATCACCAGGTATGTACCAGTGTGTTTAACACTATTATCACCAGGTATGTACCAGTGTGTTTAACACTATTATCACCAGGTATGTACCAGTGTGTTTAACACTATTATCACCAGGTATGTACCTGTGTGTTTAACACTATTATCACCAGGTATGTACCTGTGTGTTTAACACTATTATCACCAGGTATGTACCCGTGTGTTTAACACTATTATCACCAGGTATGTACCTGTGTGTTTAACACTATTATCACCAGGTATGTACCAGTGTGTTTAACACTATTATCACCAGGTATGTACCAGTGTGTTTAACACTATTATCACCAGGTATGTACCAGTGTGTTTAACACTATTATCACCAGGTATGTACCCGTGTGTTTAACACTATTATCACCAGGTATGTACCCGTGTGTTTAACACTATTATCACCAGGTATGTACCCGTGTGTTTAACACTATTATCACCAGGTATGTACCCGTGTGTTTAACACTATTATCACCAGGTATGTACCCGTGTGTTTAACACTATTATCACCAGGTATGTACCCGTGTGTTTAACACTATTATCACCAGGTATGTACCAGTGTGTTTAACACTATTATCACCAGGTATGTACCAGTGTGTTTAACACTATTATCACCAGGTATGTACCAGTGTGTTTAACACTATTATCACCAGGTATGTACCCGTGTGTTTTAACACTATTATCACCAGGTATGTACCTGTGTGTTTTAACACTATTATCACCAGGTATGTACCAGTGTGTTTAACACTATTATCACCAGGTATGTACCAGTGTGTTTAACACTATTATCACCAGGTATGTACCAGTGTGTTTAACACTATTATCACCAGGTATGTACCAGTGTGTTTAACACTATTATCACCAGGTATGTACCCGTGTGTTTAACACTATTATCACCAGGTATGTACCCGTGTGTTTAACACTATTATCACCAGGTATGTACCCGTGTGTTTAACACTATTATCACCAGGTATGTACCCGCGTGTTTAACACTATTATCACCAGGTATGTACCCGTGTGTTTAACACTATTATCACCAGGTATGTACCAGTGTGTTTAACACTATTATCACCAGGTATGTACCAGTGTGTTTAACACTATTATCACCAGGTATGTACCCGTGTGTTTTAACACTATTATCACCAGGTATGTACCTGTGTGTTTTAACACTATTATCACCAGGTATGTACCAGTGTGTTTAACACTATTATCACCAGGTATGTACCAGTGTGTTTAACACTATTATCACCAGGTATGTACCAGTGTGTTTAACACTATTATCACCAGGTATGTACCAGTGTGTTTAACACTATTATCACCAGGTATGTACCAGTGTGTTTAACACTATTATCACCAGGTATGTACCAGTGTGTTTAACACTATTATCACCAGGTATGTACCTGTGTGTTTAACACTATTATCACCAGGTATGTACCAGTGTGTTTAACACTATTATCACCAGGTATGTACCAGTGTGTTTAACACTATTAGGTGAGAGCCAGGGGAACAGGAGAGGAGGTTAGGTGAGAGCCAGGGGAACAGGAGAGGAGGTTAGGTGAGAGCCAGGGGAACAGGAGAGGAGGTTAGGTGAGAGCCAGGGGAACAGGAGAGGAGGTTAGGTGAGAGCCAGGGGAACAGGAGAGGAGGTTAGGTGAGAGCCAGGGGAACAGGAGAGGAGGTTAGGTGAGAGCCAGGGGAACAGGAGAGGAGGTCAGGTGAGAGCCAGGGGAACAAGAGAGGAGGTTAGGTGAGAGCCAGGGGAACAGGAGAGGAGGTTAGGTGAGAGCCAGGGGAACAGGAGAGGAGGTTAGGTGAGAGCCAGGGGAACAGGAGAGGAGGTTAGGTGAGAGCCAGGGGAACAGGAGAGGAGAGCCCTTGGGTGTTATAAATGAACCTCATCATATGGATACATAGACAATATAGACTTCTATAGACCTGGTAACCTACCTAGAAAGTAGTCTATGGATTAGTAAAATGGAGTAAGACACAAACTTCCGCTGTAGGCCTAAATGCTCTCTCTGTTTCACACTCTCTCACTCTCTTCCTCCATTATACACCTCCCCTGGAGGGCATGTGTGAAAGGGAGGACACGGAGTGGGTGATGAGGGCTTGAAAAGAAGGGAGGACACGGAGTGGGTGATGAGGGCTTGAAAAGAAGGGAGGACACAGAGTGGGTGATGAGGGCTTGAAAAGAAGGGAGGAGAAGAACAAGCTTCTGTTATCCTCGCATAAACACTTCTAAACACGTCATGTTTTACCCAACATGAACTCTTCTCTGTTTTCACTTTCCTAAAGTCAAAGTTCTGTTTCAGGAAATACCACACCGCACACTGTTAAGGTTAGACTCAGTGAGCAGAATCCTGACTTAAAATACATCCATATAACTTGAATCTTCCTTTGACGATGTGACATACGCAAAAGCTCTAGTACCTTGTGTGTGTGTGTGGACGTCGTCCCCAGTACTGTCTGACTCCTCTCTTTCACCTTCCTCTTTCTGTCTCTTCCTCAACTTCGTCTCTCTCTCTATTTTTAATCAAGGAGCTAATACTATCAACCACTGACACACACACACACTCTGGCACCCCCTCTGATCCTCCCAGTTGTCCCCCCCTTCCCACCCCCTCTGCCAAAATCACTTTTTCCTGATGTCGTAATCTAGGGTTGAGGGGGTGTTAGTTCGAGGGAGAAGGGAGGAGTGATTGAAGGAGGGATAGCACTAAGCTCTTGTTTAATATGGTCCCTCACGTGAAGGAGGGATAGCACTAAGCTCTTGTTTAATATGGTCCCTCACGTGAAGGAGAGCTCTTTGTGGAAGTCACGCTAGTAATGAGAGGCTACAGTACCAACCAAAATATCTCTGCACCGTGACTGCATTAACTAACACAGTTTTACTTGACAAAGGACACGTCCATGCACTGAGGTATTCTAGGTATGTCAGCATTTGTTTTCTGGTATTCAAAGCCATGAAATGTGATCTATATCAAAAGCATACACAATATTGTTCTGATGTCATTGCTTGACATTCACCACACCAGAAGAAATGTAAAAAAAACTTTGGCTGATTCTTGTTTTTTTTTTTTCATGTAAAAAAAACATCTGTGGCCACTGAATTATTTTGATTCAGCCTGAACTTCAATGTCTGTGTTATTCTAACCAACTGTTCCCTCCTGCAGGTGGCGATGTCTCCAGGAGAGGACGGTCTGATCGGGATCCCCTTCCCAGAGCACAGCAGCGAGATCCTGTTCCGCCTCAACGCCCAGCGCAGGGCGGGGCTACTCTGTGACCTCACCCTGACCTCGCGGGGTGCCCGCTACCCTACCCACCGCTCCGTCATGGCTGCCGTCAGCCTCTACTTCCGCGGGCTGTTTGGAGCGGAGGAGGGGGCCGAGGCAGGGGCCGAGGCGGGGGGAGGAGGAGGAGGGTTCAGTGTGTGCCAGCTGGACTGTGTCGCGCCCGATGCCCTGGATGCCCTGCTGGAGTTTGCCTACACGGCCACCCTGACCATCCGCAGCTCTGGCATGAGAGATGTGTTGAGAGGAGCTCAGTTACTGGGGATCCAGTGTGTGGTTGATGCCTGTAGAGACATACTGGGGGAGGCAGCGGGGGAGGTAGAGTGGGAGACTGGGGAGGAGAGGGAGAGAAGGGTGGAGAGGGAGAGAAGGGTGGAGAGGGGGGTGAAGAAAGGCTCCCGGAGGAAGATAGACAGACGGAGAGTCACCAAGGTGGAGTCATCGCACCACCAGCCACTGCCTCATCGCCCCAACATTAACACACACCAGCACCCCTCCACTCCTCCTCCACACTCCTCACCTGTTCAAGACGGGGCCCACTCTCATCCCTCCACCCGACCCCCCAGCCCTGAGCAGGATGAACACCCCCCCACCACGGGACAGAACGGGGAGTGGAAGCAGGGCAGGGATGCAGGGAGAGGGAGTACAGCAGTCAACGGAGGGGTGCACTGGCCTCAGGAGCGCCTCCTCGCCCCCCACCCCCCTATTCCCCTCTCAGACGACAGGCTGTCAGAAGACGAGGAGGAGATGGGGAACGGTGGGGTGCCCAGCTTTACTTCAGCCCCCCTGGCAGAGCAAGAGGTGGCCACAGGGGCAGGAGGAGGGGGTAGGAAGAGGAAGTCTCAGACCCCCCAGCAGTGTCCTGTCTGTCAGAAGATCATCCACGGAGCAGGGAAGCTGCCCAGACACATGAGAACACACACCGGGGAGAAACCATTCGAGTGCTCTACCTGCGGGGTCCGCTTTACCAGGTATGTACCTGTGTGTTTAACACTATTATCACCAGGTATGTACCTGTATGTTTTAACACTATTATCACCAGGTATGTACCAGTGTGTTTAACACTATTATCACCAGGTATGTACCTGTGTGTTTTAACACTATTATCACCAGGTATGTACTTGTGTGTTTAACACTATTATCACCAGGTATGTACCTGTGTGTTTAACACTATTATCACCAGGTATGTATCAGTGTGTTTAACACTATTATCACCAGGTATGTACCAGTGTGTTTAATACTATTATCACCAGGTATGTACCTGTGTGTTTAACACTATTATCTATAACAGATTACAGAGCTAGCATTGTTCTACATATGATGCTGAGCCATTATCCTCTTTCCTTTCTCTCTCAGGAATGACAAGTTGAAGATCCACATGCGTAAACACACAGGGGAGCGTCCGTACCCTTGCCCCCACTGCCCTGCCCGCTTCCTGCATTCCTACGACCTGAAGAACCACCTGTCTCTCCATAGTGGGGCACGCCCCTTCGAGTGCCCGCTCTGCCACAAGGCCTTCGCCCGTGAGGACCACCTCCAGCGCCACCGCAAGGGCCTCAGCTGCCTGGAGGTCCGTACCCGGGCACGGCCGAGGCGCGGGCCTGGGGCTGACCACGGGGAAGAGGGCAGAAGGGTTAGAGGAGGAGGAGGAGGGTATTCTCCAGACCAACTTGAGAATCTGGCCCTGCAGCCCCACGCCTCAGCATTCCACCCCGTGCTGGGATGGTTGGCCTGGGAGATGGGGCTGGGGCTGGAGGTCAAATGGTGTACCAGGAGGAGGCTGACGGGGAGCAAGCTATAGCCCTCCTAGGGCCTCACAGGTTACCCTACTCTGGTCTGCTGTGGAGAGGCCTGGAGCTGGGGGTGAGAGGGGTGGAGGGGGAGGAGGCAGGCGGGGGCCACTCTCCTGCACTTCAGCATGCAAGATGGGAGGAGGCGGCAGAGGAGGCGGCAGAGGAGGAGGCAGAGGAGGATGAGGAAGACGAGTGAGAAGAGAGGAAGAGTAGAGCGTGCATGGATGTGTATGTGTGTGCATGTGTTTGTGCGTGCGTGTGTGGCACCTACAGTATGGGTGGGGATCTCACTCAGGTGACTGGACCTGCTCCTTCTTACAAAGCGCTTAGAGAGACTAAACGATAGAGAAAGACTAAACGATACAAAAAGAATAATGGAAAACGGGTTTTCTGATTTGTTATTGTTGTTTCATGGCTCTGTTTTTATTTCAGTTGTCTTTTATTTCTATTTTCCATTATTTCTATTTGATTTCATGCTGTGGTTATTCTTATTAGCTGTACATAAAAAAGGCTTTATTGAGGGAATGTTTTGCACATAGATGTGCTGATGGGGATATGGGGTTCTTTTCTCTCACTATGCAAACTGAAGTCAGGAGATGAGAAAAATGATGTGTCCAGGTGTAAAAAAAAAAAAAAAAAAAAAAGAAAAGAAAAAAAAGCAGAGAAAAGAAATCATGTATTTTTGAGCAGAGTGCTGTTAGAGTAATATAACAATCAAATGTTATTGAAGTTCAAACAACATCCATCTGGCACTACTAAACCCTATCACTCTTCATGTCACTATACTAGCACTCTCAGCGGGGTAGTAAGAAACCAGAATCATCCGGAGACACAAAGCCTGAAAACCGGTAGCTTCCGGTTCCTTCCGACCCGCTCAGGCATTTGTTTTACGCCTGCTAAGTTAGGTAAGTATAGTAGTAGGTGTGGAATCTGCTGTTTGACTTTGGGTGTACCCTACTACCCTCTAGTGGTTATTGGTGGAGCTAGTCGCCAATGGCAACAAGTCACCAGGTTTCCTATTGAAGACATTATCTAACAGTAACAGTCATATTTTAATAAGGTTTATTATTTTGCTGTCTGTTGTAAGTAGATTTTCATGCCCTTTTATGAGGCACCGATGATACCAAAGATTTCAGTTTATTTCTTCCTAATCAATCAGTTTGATCAAGCACAGGAGCACCAGAGCTATAGATTGAGATGGGCACGCACTGGTTGAATCATTGTTGGTTCCACGTCATTTCAATGAAATTACATTAAACCAACGTGGAATAGACATTGAATTGATGTCTGTTCCCAGTGGGATGGCTCTAAGGGTATCCTGGGATTTTAGAGCCAAGGTTTGGTTGAAAGACGTGTCTTCATTTGCCCGGTTCTCTGCTGCAGACTGCTAGAAGGGTTGGACACTGCTTCCATAGGTTCGATTCTCTGTGGGGCTCTACTACCCTACCAAGCAAAATGGCAGTGACTGCTCATAGAGTGGAACTGAGAAAAATGTATTTCATTTACCTTGGTTTCACAGTAACTTTATATAGTTCCTGCTAACATGACCCACATTTTCTCCAGAATACAATACAAAAGAGGCAGGATATTTGTCCTCATGATTAAGCATGTATTTAATGTAGCAAAAATGTTCGACCAAATGAGCAGTTACTGCCTTTTTGCTTGGTAGGGTAGTCTAGTGCTCTGTGAAAAATGCCTGACCAAAACTAGACTACATCTGCAGGGTCATTGGATGATTGTTAATGAGAGGTGTGTTTGTTGCTTTAGCGTTTACATTTTGACATCGACAGGGGACAATTCCTTTCCAAAGTTTCCTTCTTTAAAATGTCTTCTGATCATGCACTCCTCGTTTTTTGTTGATTGCAAAAAGAGCGAGAGAAAAGGAGAGAGCGAGACCAAAAGGGAAGGAGGGACCTTGATCTCTTGATTGCTCTGTATTTATTTATTTATTGTTATTTATTGTGGCTTTCCAGTTGAAACTGTGTGTGTGACCTGACCCAGGGTATCCACAGTGACCTGACCCAGGGTATCCACAGTGACCTGACCCAGGGTATCCACAGTGACCTGACCCAGGGTATCCACAGTGACCTGACCCAGGGTATCCACAGTGACCTGACCCAGGGTATCCACAGTGACCTGACCCAGGGTATCGACAGTGACCTGACCCAGGGTATCCACAGTGACCTGACCCAGGGTATCCACAGTGACCTGACCCAGGGTATCCACAGTGGCCTGACCCAGGGTATCCACAGTGACCTGACCCAGGGTATCCACAGTGACCTGACCCAGGGTATCCACAGTGGCCTGACCCAGGGTATCCACAGTGACCTGGCCCAGGGTATCCACAGTGACCTGACCTGGGTTTGATACAGTGACCCGCAACACCACTCGGCTCGGTCCCCTTCTGGCACAGTTGAAGTGCTCTGTACCTGCTTCCTTTAGAGTCTTAAGAGAAACTGCATTGTGCTTAACGTGACGGCTAACAAAGACCCGTACACCCAGTGCCATGTTGGGTGATAGGTCCTCTGTTGGCTATTCTCCCTCCTTTTGCATTTGTTTTGCACAACACATCACACCCTGAAAAGGTACTGCAATAATACTGGCACATTCCATCCTCCGGGGGAGAAAGAAGGGATCAGAAAAGAGAGGGGGAAAAGAGACAGACCGAGCCTTTCTCTCTCTCTTTAGAGCACAAGACAACTGTCGCACCACCCGTAGCCATTTCACACTTTCAGTTAAAGAGATAAGCATCAACTGCACTTAGGGAGAGAACTGTGTTGTTGATTCAACATGTACTGTATGTTATTGTGTTTTCTGTCAACGCTGTGTGTATAAGTCACAGATAGGCCCTTAGGGGGCCTGTCTCTAGGAGACCAGCGACCATCTTGGGTGGCCCATTGCAGGTGTAAGGCTACTTTGCTTACAGATAATCAACTATTTCTTCAAAGTCTGTCACTCTTTAGGTGATAGTGAGTTATGTTCTTTATTTACAACTATTTACGAGAGCTGTAACTCTAGCCTGAAGCTTATGTAGCTCTAGCAGACTGGACCTGTGTGTGCTATCCATTCCGCGCTATGTAGAAGAACTTTCCTTGTTTCTGATTTATTTGCACTAAAATATTGAGAGCTTTTATGTTTTTTTGTTTCACCTCCTTATCCATTCCATGACGTCACTCAGTATCGTTTATGATTGTAAGAGAAGATATCTGTATATTGTTCCTTCAATTCTTGATAATAACATTGGTCTATATTCTTTCTACTGCGTAGTGTAATAATCATGATAAGAGATTGCAATGTAAAGGGGTGAAGCTGCCTTGGACTTTTAGTTTTGTGCTGCAACTATTCTCAGGAAATCTTGAGCAATGCACTAAGTAATTATGCAAAATTGTGGGGGAGATATGCTGTGTATATATATGTAGCCTATGTATGTTCATACATGTGTCTGAAGAGGTAGTGACACCTTTCACTCAATAGTACGGTTCCAATATAACCCCTTGTACCACATGACTATGAGGAAGTCAGATAAAAGCAAATAGAGAAATAGTAGATATCCATTTGTATGGTAAAACATGTACAATGTAGTGTACATCAATTGAAACCAGCCAGTCACACATTGTGCTGAAAGGTTTTTTGTGCTGAGGGGTGTTGCTACCAGCATTCAGAGAACTTGGGGAGTGAATGAGAGGGAAACATTATGCCAGCTGTGAAGCGTGGTGTTTCTATGGAACTTTATGTCGTTTTATTTGGCTTTGGTGAAGGGATCTGGGGTCTGTTTTGAATAGAGACACCACTATCAGGGATACATTTTTGTCTTTCCGTTTCTGTCAGAGATATTAATTCATTTTCCCATTTGTTTCAGATAATGTAAAGAAAACAGATAAATAAACAAAGATATCTATCCCTGTCTGTTTGTTATTTATTTATTTGACACTAGTGCACGGTTCCATATCCATAGATGGTAGCCTGGGTAGGCCTAATGTATTAGTCTACAGCCTGTTTCCTACTGTATTACATTGTAGAAAATGAGTTGTAACTTCGATCTGTCATTTGGTATCTGAACGTTTATTTAGTGCATTTATTCATCCAATACAAGATCAGAGCCTAATTCAAATTCCCAATGCAATAGATTTCCCACAGCAAAAAGTATTAAATTATAGTAGATTGTTATTCACAACAAAAGTGTATGCACTGATTAGGCCTAACTTCTCAGCTGCAGTCTTTCACACACTGTACCCAGATTCACTTCTGCCAATGATGCAGGGAGGAATGTCAACCAGCCTCGACACCGGTGGCTTTGGGTTGTCGCAGGCAGACGGAACGTCATAATCCAATTAGCAGCACTAGTTGAGTTCGCTAACCCAACTAGCTAGCCTGGCCAACAACCGACTGCACTGCTAACTAAACTAAACGTGTGAATGTTGTGTCATTTTTGAGACAGCAGTGAACAAGTCAAGGAGTGAATCAACAACCCAAAGAGGGAAACCTTTCAGGTTATCAACAACATCATTGGTCATCTGATGGCAGGAAGGTGAATGGAGATTAGTTAGCTAGAACATTCTTAGCAGCACAAAATAGCAGCTAAATCAGCTCATCAAGGCTAATTTATCTGCAAGTGCGCTTTCTAAAATTTGTTTGGCCAAATGTACATATAAGATGCCATATGCTGCTTAAGATATCGTAACTTTATTCAAGTATAGACTGTTAAATGAGAACTAGGGTAATAACTCTGTAGCTGGCTAACTGGACTAGCTAGTTTGCTCCAAACAAAGTTCTCTGTTCCAGGATGCTGACGCTACGTCGGATGCTAGCGAGCAGAGGTGCGCACTCCGCCGCGGCGCAGCAGTGCGTCTCGCCTCATCTGGCCCAGCGCTACAGCACCGCAGCAAAGCAACAGGTAGCCTTCTATCACCTAGTGTAGTTTAAAACAATTTCTGTTTTCGAGACTAGGCTACAGCTGCCTAGGTCTCCATCTAGCCTATTATCGTTACATAAACGATTATGTTTGTGTGTTTATCTGGGTTGCTAGGAGAATCCAAAGAAGACTACATTTGGGCCCTTGAGTGATCAAGACCGAATTTTCACAAACTTGTATGGCCGTCATGACTGGAGGTAGTAACATCCCAAACTTAACATCACTGTGCACAGACACACTCTAGATACCATCAAATCTATGCATATACAGTACTCTTCTCTTCTTCACCATCCATAAAGTGTCCTTGTCTACTTGTCCCCTTCCCTCAACCTACCCGAGAATGCATGATATGTGAAAACAATACATACATCAGGTACATAGGAATTATTAGGTGAATGTGGTCTATTTAAAACTCAATCTATATTTCCCATTGAGTCCCCAGTCTGAAGGGTGCTCTGTGTCGGGGTGACTGGTATAAGACTAAAGAGATCCTTCTGAAGGGGACAGACTGGATCCTGAATGAGGTCAAGGTGTCTGGTCTGAGAGGGAGAGGAGGAGCTGGCTTCCCTACCGGCATGAAGTGGGGCTTCATGAACAAACCCAGCGATGGCAGGTAAGAAAGAGAGAGATTGTGTGTGTACAGTGGGGCAAAAAAGTATTTAGTCATCCACCAATTGTGCAAGTTCTCCCACTTAAAAATATGAGAGAGGCCTGTAATTTTCATCATAGGTACACTTCAACTATGACAGACAAAATGAGGAAAAAACATCCAGAAAATCACATTGTAGGATTTTTAATGAATTTATTAGCAAATGATGGTGGAAAATAAGTATTTGTTCAATAACAAAAGTTTATCTCAATACTTTGTTATATACCCTTTGTTGGCAATGACAGAAGTCAAATGTTTTCTGTAAGTCTTCACAAGGTTTTCACACACTGTTGCTGGTATTTTGGCCCATTCCTCCATGCAGATCTCCTCTAGAGCAGTGATGTTTTGGGGCTGTTGCTGGGCAACATGGACTTTCAACTCCCTCCAAAGATTTTCTATGGGGTTGAGATCTGGAAATGCTTCTTACGAAGCCACTCCTTCGTTGCCCGGGCGGTGTGTTTGGGATCATTGTCATGCTGAAAGACCCAGCCACGTTTCATCTTCAATGCCCTTGCTGATGGAAGGAGGTTTTCACTCAAAATCTCACGATACATGGCCCCATTCATTCTTTCCTTTACACGGATCAGTCGTCCTGGTCCCTTTGCAGAAAAACAGCCCCAAAGCATGATTTTTCCATCCCCATGCTTCACAGTAGGTATGGTGTTCTTTGGATGCAACTCAGCATTCTTTGTCCTCCAAACACGACGAGTTGAGTTTTTACCAAAAAGTTTGTATATTTTGGTTTCATCTGACATTCTCCCAATCTTCTTCTGGATCATCCAAATGCTCTCTAGCAAACTTCAGTCAGGCCTGGGCATGTACTGGCTTAAGCAGGGGGACACATCTGGCACTGCAGGATTTGAGTCCCTGGCGGCGTAGTGTGCTACTGATGGTAGGCTTTGTTACTTTGGTCCCAGCTCTCTGCAGGTCTCTCTAGGTCCCCCCGTGTGGTTCAGGGATTTTTGCTCAACGTTCTTGTGATCATTTTGACCCCACGGGGTGAGATCTTGCGTGAAGTCCCAGATCGAGGGAGATTATCAGTGGTCTTATATGTCTTCCATTTCCTAATAATTGCTCCCACAGTTGATTTCTTCAAACCAAGCTGCTTACCTATTGCAGATTGTCTTCCCAGCCTGGTGCAGGTCTACAATTTTGTTTCTGGTGTCCTTTGACAGCTCTTTGGTCTTGGCCATAGTGGAGTTTGGAGTGTGACTGTTTGAGGTTGTGGACAGGTGTCTTTTATACTGATAACAAGTTCAAACAGGTGCCATTAATACAGGTAACGAGTGGAGGATAGAGGAGCCTCTTAAAGAAGAAGTTACAGGTCTGTGAGAGCCAGAAATGTTGCTTGTTTGTAGGTGACCAAATACTTATTTTCCACCATAATTTGCAAATAAATTCATAAAAAATCCTACAATGTGATTTTCTGGATTTTTTTTCTCTCATTTTGTCTGTCATAGTTGAAGTGTACCTATGATGAAAATTACAGGCCTCTCATCTTTTTAAGTGGGAGAACTTGCACAATTGGTGGCTGACTAAATACTTTTTTGCCCCACTGTAGGTGTGTAGGTGTAGTTTATGCTTTCTGTACTAGATTAATTCTCTGATCCTTTTATTGTGTGGACAACATGTCAATTCATGCTGCAAGAGCTCTTATAGGTTGGAGGATATCCTCCGGAAGTTGTCATAATTACTGTGTAAGTCTATGGAAGGGGGTGAGAACCACGAGCCTCCTAGGTTTTGTATTGAAGTCAATGTGCCCAGAGGATGAGGGAAACTAGCTGTCCTCCAGGTATGCCTTTGGCTCTACTCTACATAGTGCTGTTGAGGCTACAGTAGACCTTCATTGCAAAACATTGTGTTTTAATCAATTATTTGGTGAGGTGAATATATTTAGTATAGTTGTATCTAAAAAGGACAACTTTTTAAATGTCTAACTATTTACATTTTTCTGAAATTCACTCTCCTTCCTCTCCTGAGGAGCCTCCACTGGTGTGTAACATACAGTATCTGTGTCTGTGTATCTCAGACCTAAGTACCTGGTAGTGAATGCAGATGAAGGAGAGCCAGGGACGTGTAAGGACAGAGAGATCATGCGTCACGACCCTCACAAGCTGGTAGAGGGCTGCCTGGTGGCTGGGAGGGCCATGGGAGCCCACGCCGCTTACATCTACATCAGAGGAGAGTTCTACAACGAGTCCTCCAATACACAGGTCAGTTCTACAACGAGTTCTCCAATACACAGGTCAGTTCTACAACGAGTCCTCCAATACACAGGTCAGTTCTACAATGAGTCCTCCAATACACAGGTCAGTTCTACAACGAGTCCTCCAATACACAGGTCAGTTCTACAAGAGTCCTCCAATACACAGGTCAGTTCTACAACGAGTCCTCCAATACACAGGTCAGTTCTACAACGAGTTCTCCAATACACAGGTCAGTTCTACAACGAGTTCTCCAATACACAGGTCAGTTCTACAACGAGTCCTCCAATACACAGGTCAGTTCTACAACGAGTTCTCCAATACACAGGTCAGTTCTACAATGAGTTCTCCAATACACAGGTCAGTTCTACAACGAGTCCTCCAATACACAGGTCAGTGTTCTACAACGAGTCCTCCAATACACAGGTCAGTTCTACAACGAGTCCTCCAATACACAGGTCAGTTCTACAACGAGTCCTCCAAGACACAGGTCAGTTCTACAACGAGTTCTCCAATACACAGGTCAGAGTTCTACAACGAGTTCTCCAATACACAGGTCAGAGTTCTACAACGAGTTCTCCAATACACAGGTCAGTTCTACAACGAGTCCTCCAATACACAGGTCAGTTCTACAACGAGTCCTCCAATACACAGGTCAGAGTTCTACAACGAGTCCTCCAATACACAGGTCAGTTCTACAAGAGTCCTCCAATACACAGGTCAGTTCTACAACGAGTCCTCCAATACACAGGTCAGTTCTACAACGAGTTCTCCAATACACAGGTCAGAGTTCTACAACGAGTTCTCCAATACACAGGTCAGAGTTCTACAACGAGTTCTCCAATACACAGGTCAGTTCTACAACGAGTTCTCCAATACACAGGTCAGTTCTACAACGAGTTCTCCAATACACAGGTCAGAGTTCTACAACGAGTTCTCCAATACACAGGTCAGAGTTCTACAACGAGTTCTCCAATACACAGGTCAGAGTTCTACAACGAGTACTCCAATACACAAGTCAGAACTCTACAATGAGTCCTCCAATACACAGGTCAGTTCTACAACGAGTCCTCCAATACACAGGTCAGACTACCTGCTTAGGCTGGCTGGAGTCCTGTCCTTCTCCTGTCTCCTCAACAAACGAACACACACACACACACTTACAGTATGTCCTGTCCACCAGGTGGCGATAAACGAGGCGTATGCAGCAGGGTTGATAGGCAAGAACGCGTGTGGCTCTGGGTACGACTTTGATGTGTTTGTGATGCGGGGGGCAGGAGCCTACATCTGTGGGGAGGAGACGGCCCTCATCGAGTCCCTGGAGGGCAAGCAGGGGAAACCCAGACTCAAACCACCCTTCCCCGCCGACATAGGTGAGGAAATTACCTACCACCTTTGGATTTACCTAAATCTCACCAAAAAATAAACTATCAAAATAATGATAATATGGTCTACCAAAACCCTAACGGAAAAACCACATGATTTCACATGTGGAAAATGTGTAGTTTCATGTTATCACATGTTTCTTTACATGTTGTCACGTTATCACATTAACTTGGTTCATGTGGTTTTTTCCGAAAGGGAAGTGTACATTACATTTCTGACAGTTCAGTTGTTTTCTGTAGACTGTGAAAATAAATGCTCTTCTTAATGACTTTCCCTCAATGTACCACCTTGTCTTTGGGTCTCCAGGGGTGTTCGGATGCCCAACAACAGTTGCTAATGTGGAGACGGTTGCCGTGGCGCCTGCTATCTGTCGTCGTGGTGGAGCGTGGTTTGCGAGCTTCGGGAGAGAGAGGAATGCTGGGACAAAGCTGTTCAACATCTCTGGTCACGTAAACACTCCGTGCACAGTAGAGGAAGAGATGTCCATTCCTCTCAGAGAACTCATAGACAGACACGCAGGTGTGTGTGTTCGTGCAAGTATTAGTGTGACAAGTTTTCTAGTACTGTCTGTATTTGTGTTACTGTGTGTGTATCCAAGAGTGGGTTTGTGTATGAGTGTGTATATTGTTGGTGCTGCTGATATTTGTGCGCCTGACCCTCCTCTCGTCTCTGATTGGTGCAGGAGGTGTGAGGGGCGGCTGGGACAACCTACTGGGAGTGATCCCTGGAGGCTCCTCCACACCCATTATCCCTCGCTCTGTGTGTGATGATGTCATGATGGATTTTGATGACCTCGTCCGCGCAGAGTCCGCTCTGGGCACCGCCGCCGTCATCGTCATGGACAAATCTGTAAGAACACACTCTATTTACTTTATATTGATGAACATTATATTTAAGACACATCAAACTAAACAAATAGTTGCATCTATTCTTCCAGACTGATGTAATCAGAGCCATCGCCCGTCTGGTTGAGTTCTATAAACATGAGAGCTGTGGCCAGTGCACCCCCTGCAGGGAAGGTAAGGAACTACACAGTCTTTATAATTGAATGTCCACGGGTTTTGCTCCTACATAGCTTATTGCTCAAACATAAAACCCCATCCCACTTCTGATAATCTGATATCTGAATACCACAAAAATGACAGGGTGGATAAGTTGATCTCATCTCTCTCTCCTATTTCGTTCTATCCCCCCCCCCCACCAGGAGTGGACTGGATGGATAAGATGATGTGGCGGTTTGTGCGTGGCGACGCGGCCAACTCTGAGATTGATATGATCTGGGAGCTGAGTAAACAGATCGAGGGCCATACCATCTGTGCCCTGGGGGACGGAGCTGCATGGCCTGTACAGGTGAGACTACTGGGGGACGGGGCTGCATGGCCTGTACAGGTGAGACTACTGGGGGACGGAGCTGCATTGCCTGTACAGGTGAGACTACTGGGGGACGGGGCTACATGGCCTGTACAGGTGAGACTACTGGGGGACGGAGCTGCATGGCCTGTACAGGTGAGACTACTGGAGGACGGGGCTGCATGGCCTGTACAGGTGAGACTACTGGGGGACGGGGCTACATGGCCTGTACAGGTGAGACTACTGAGGGACGGAGCTGCATGGCCTGTACAGGTGAGACTACTGAGGGACGGAGCTGCATGGCCTGTACAGGTGAGACTACTGAGGGACGGAGCTGCATGGCCTGTACAGGTGAGACTACTGGGGGACGGAGCTGCATTGCCTGTACAGGTGAGACTACTGGGAGACGGAGCTGCATGGCCTGTACAGGTGAGACTACTGGGGGACGGAGCTGCATGGCCTGTACAGGTGAGACCTCTGGGGGACGGAGATGCATGGCCTGTACAGGTGAGACCTCTGGGGGACGGAGCTGCATGGCCTGTACAGGTGAGACTACTGGGGGACGGGGCTGCATGGCCTGTACAGGTGAGACTACTGGGGGACGGGGTTGCATTGCCTGTACAGGTGAGACTACTGGGGGACGGGGCTGCATTGCCTGTACAGGTGAGACTACTGGGGGACGGGGCTGCATGGCCTGTACAGGTGAGACTACTGGGGGACAGAGCTGCATTGCCTGTACAGGTGAGACTACTGGGGGACGGGGCTGCATTGCCTGTACAGGTGAGACTACTGGGGGACGGGGCTGCATTGCCTGTACAGGTGAGACTACTGGGAGACGGAGCTGCATTGCCTGTACAGGTGAGACTACTGGGGGACGGGGCTGCATTGCCTGTACAGGTGAGACTACTGGGGGACGGGGCTGCATGGCCTGTACAGGTGAGACTACTGGGGGACGGAGCTGCATGGCCTGTACAGGTGAGACTACTGGGGACGGAGCTGCATGGCCTGTACAGGTGAGACTACTGGGGACGGAGCTGCATGGCCTGTACAGGTGAGACCTCTGGGGACGGGGCTGCATGGCCTGTACAGGTGAGACCTCTGGGGGACGGGGCTGCATGGCCTGTACAGGTGAGACTACTGGGAGACGGAGCTGCATGGCCTGTACAGGTGAGACTACTGGGGGACGGGGCTGCATGGCCTGTACAGGTGAGACTACTGGGGGACGGAGCTGCATGGCCTGTACAGGTGAGACTACTGGGGGACGGGGCTGCATTGCCTGTACAGGTGAGACTACTGGGGGACGGAGCTGCATGGCCTGTACAGGTGAGACTACTGGGGGACGGGGCTGCATGGCCTGTACAGGTGAGACTACTGGGAGACGGAGCTGCATGGCCTGTATAGGTGAGACTACTGAGGGACGGAGCTGCATGGCCTGTACAGGTGAGACTACTGGGGGACGGGGCTGCATGGCCTGTACAGGTGAGACTACTGGGGGACGGGGTTGCATTGCCTGTACAGGTGAGACTACTGGGGGACGGGGCTGCATTGCCTGTACAGGTGAGACTACTGGGGGACGGGGCTGCATGGCCTGTACAGGTGAGACTACTGGAGGACGGGGCTGCATGGCCTGTACAGGTGAGACTACTGGGGGACGGGGCTGCATGGCCTGTACAGGTGAGACTACTGAGGGACGGAGCTGCATGGCCTGTACAGGTGAGACTACTGGGGGACGGAGCTGCATGGCCTGTACAGGTGAGACTACTGGGGGACGGAGCTGCATGGCCTGTACAGGAGAGACTACTGGGGGACGGGGCTGCATGGCCTGTACAGGTGAGACTACTGGGGGACGGGGCTGCATGGCCTGTACAGGTGAGACTACTGGGGGACGGAGCTGCATGGCCTGTACAGGTGAGACTACTGGAGGACGGGGCTGCATGGCCTGTACAGGTGAGACTACTGGGGGACGGGGCTGCATGGCCTGTACAGGTGAGACTACTGAGGGACGGAGCTGCATGGCCTGTACAGGTGAGACTACTGAGGGACGGAGCTGCATGGCCTGTACAGGTGAGACTACTGGGGGACGGGGCTGCATGGCCTGTACAGGAGAGACTACTGGGAGACGGGGCTGCATGGCCTGTACAGGAGAGACCTCTGGGGGACGGGGCTGCATGGCCTGTACAGGTGAGACCTCTGGGGGACGGGGCTGCATGGCCTGTACAGGTGAGACCTCTGGGGGACTGGGCTGCATGGCCTGTACAGGTGAGACCTCTGGGGGACGGAGCTGCATGGCCTGTACAGGTGAGACTACTGAGGGACGGGGTTGCATTGCCTGTACAGGTGAGACTACTGGGGGACGGGGCTGCATGGCCTGTACAGGTGAGACCTCTGGGGGACGGAGCTGCATGGCCTGTACAGGTGAGACCTCTGGGGGACGGGGCTGCATGGCCTGTACAGGTGAGACTACTGGGGGACGGAGCTGCATGGCCTGTACAGGTGAGACCACTGGGGGACGGGGCTGCATGGCCTGTACAGGTGAGACCACTGGGGGACGGGGCTGCATGGCCTGTACAGGTGAGACCACTGGGGACGGAGCTGCATGGCCTGTACAGGTGAGACTACTGGGGGACGGGGCTGCATGGCCTGTACAGGTGAGACCTCTGGGGACGGAGCTGCATGGCCTGTACAGGTGAGACTACTGGGGGACGGAGCTGCATTGCCTGTACAGGTGAGACTACTGGGGGACGGGGCTGCATTGCCTGTACAGGTGAGACTACTGGGGGACGGAGCTGCATGGCCTGTACAGGTGAGACCTCTGGGGGACGGAGCTGCATGGCCTGTACAGGTGAGACTACTGGGGGACGGGGCTGCATTGCCTGTACAGGTGAGACTACTGGGGGACGGAGCTGCATGGCCTGTACAGGTGAGACTACTGGGGACGGAGCTGCATGGCCTGTACAGGTGAGACTACTGGGGACGGAGCTGCATGGCCTGTACAGGTGAGACTACTGGGGGAGCTGCATGGCCTGCAGGTGAGACTACTGGGGACCATGGCCTGTACAGGTGAGACTACTGGGGGACGGAGCTGCATGGCCTGTACAGGTGAGACCTCTGGGGACGGAGCTGCATGGCCTGTACAGGTGAGACCTCTGGGGACGGGGCTGCATGGCCTGTACAGGTGAGACTACTGGGGGACGGAGCTGCATGGCCTGTACAGGTGAGACTACTGGGGGACGGGCATGGCCTGCATGAGACCTCTGGGGGACAGGTGAGACCACTGGGGACGGGGCTGCATGGCCTGTACAGGTGAGACCACTGGGGGACGGGGCTGCATGGCCTGTACAGGTGAGACTACTGGGGGACGGAGCTGCATGGCCTGTACAGGTGAGACCTCTGGGGGACGGAGCTGCATGGCCTGTACAGGTGAGACTACTGGGGGGGGCTGCATGGCCTGTACAGGTGAGACCTCTGGGGGACGGAGCTGCATGCCTGTACAGGTGAGACTACTGGGGGACGGAGCTGCATTGCCTGTACAGGTGAGACTACTGGGGACGGGGCTGCATTGCCTGTACAGGTGAGACTACTGGGGGACGGAGCTGCATGGCCTGTACAGGAGACCTCTGGGGACGGAGCTGCATGGCCTGTACAGGTGAGACTACTGGGAGAGGTGAGACTACTGGGGGACGGAGCTGCATGGCCTGTACAGGTGAGACTACTGGGGACGGAGCTGCATGGCCTGTACAGGTGAGACTACTGGGGGACGGGCTGCATGGCCTGTACAGGTGAGACTACTGGGGGACGGAGCTGCATGGCCTGTACAGGTGAGACTACTGGGGGACGGTACAGGTGAGACTACTGGGGACGGAGCTGCATGGCCTGTACAGGTGAGACCACTGGGGGACGGGCTGCATGGCCTGTACAGGTTAGACCTCTGGGGACGGAGCTGCATGGCCTGTACAGGTGAGACTACTGAGGGACGGGGCTGCATTGCCTGTACAGGTGAGACTACTGGGGGACGGGGCTGCATGGCCTGTACAGGTGAGACCTACTGGGGGACGGAGCTGCATGGCCTGTACAGGTGAGACTACTGGGGACGGGCTGCATGGCCTGTACAGGTGAGACTACTGGGAGACGGAGCTGCATGGCCTGTACAGGTGAGACTACTGGGGACGGAGCTGCATGGCCTGTACAGGTGAGACTACTGGGGGACGGAGCTGCATGGCCTGTACAGGTGAGACTACTGGGGGACGGGCTGCATGGCCTGTACAGGTGAGACTACTGGGGGACGGGCTGCATGGCCTGTACAGGTGAGACTACTGGGGGACGGAGCTGCATGGCCTGTACAGGTGAGACCTCTGGGGGACGGAGCTGCATGGCCTGTACAGGTGAGACCACTGGGGGACGGGCTGCATGGCCTGTACAGGTGAGACCTCTGGGGGACGGAGCTGCATGGCCTGTACAGGTGAGACTACTGAGGACGGGGTTGCATTGCCTGTACAGGTGAGACTACTGGGGGACGGGGCTGCATGGCCTGTACAGGTGAGACCTCTGGGGGACGGCCTGTACAGGCTGCATGGCCTGCATACAGGTGAGACTACTGGGGGACGGAGCTGCATGGCCTGTACAGGTGAGACTACTGAGACCTGCATGGCCTGTACAGGTGAGACCTCTGGGGACGAGCTGCATGGCCTGTACAGGTGAGACCACTGGGGGACGGGGCTGCATGGCCTGTACAGGTGAGACCACTGGGGGACGGGGCTGCATTGCCTGTACAGGTGAGACTACTGGGGACGGAGCTGCATGGCCTGTACAGGTGAGACCTCTGGGGGACGGAGCTGCATGGCCTGTACAGGTGAGACCTCTGGGGACGGAGCTGCATGGCCTGTACAGGTGAGACTACTGGGGACGGGGCTGCATGGCCTGTACAGGTGAGACTACTGGGGGACGGGGCTGCATGGCCTGTACAGGTGAGACTACTGGGGGACGGAGCTGCATGGCCTGTACAGGTGAGACTACTGGGGACGGAGCTGCATGGCCTGGGTGAGACTACTGGGGACGGAGCTGCATGGCCTGTACAGGTGAGACTACTGGGGACGGAGCTGCATGGCCTGTACAGGTGAGACTACTGGGGACGGAGCTGCATGGCCTGTACAGGTGAGACTACTGGGGACGGAGCTGCATGGCCTGTACAGGTGAGACTACTGGGGGACGGAGCTGCATGGCCTGTACAGGTGAGACCACTGGGGGACTGGGGGCCTGTACAGGTGAGACCTCTGGGGACGGAGCTGCATGGCCTGTACAGGTGAGACTACTGAGGGACGGGGTTGCATTGCCTGTACAGGTGAGACTACTGGGGACGGGCTGCATGGCCTGTACAGGTGAGACCTCTGGGGACGGAGCTGCATGGCCTGTACAGGTGAGACTACTGGGGGACGGAGCTGCATGGCCTGTACTGAGACTACAGGTGAGACAGGTGAGACTGGGGGACGGAGCTGCATGGCCTGTACAGGTGAGACTACTGGGGGACGGGCTGCATGGCCTGTACAGGTGAGACCTCTGGGGACGGAGCTGCATGGCCTGTACAGGTGAGACTACTGGGGGACGGAGCTGCATGGCCTGTACAGGTGAGACTACTGGGGACGGGGCTGCATGGCCTGTACAGGTGAGACTACTGGGGGACGGAGCTGCATGGCCTGTACAGGTGAGACCTCTGGGGGACGGAGCTGCATGGCCTGTACAGGTGAGACTACTGGGGGACGGGCTGCATTGCCTGTACAGGTGAGACTACTGGGGACGGAGCTGCATGGCCTGTACAGGTGAGACCACTGGGGACGGGGCTGCATGGCCTGTACCACTGGGGACGGGGCTGCATTGCCTGTACAGGTGAGACTACTGGGGGACGGAGCTGCATGGCCTGTACAGGTGAGACCTCTGGGGACGGAGCTGCATGGCCTGTACAGGTGAGACCTACTGGGGGACGGAGCTGCATGGCCTGTACAGGTGAGACTACTGGGGACGGGGCTGCATGGCCTGGGTGAGACTACTGGGGACGTGGCTGCATGGCCTGTACAGGTGAGACTACTGGGAGACGGAGCTGCATGGCCTGTACAGGTGAGACTACTGGGGACGGAGCTGCATGGCCTGTACAGGTGAGACTACTGAGGGACGGAGCTGCATGGCCTGTACAGGTGAGACTACTGGGGGACGGAGCTGCATGGCCTGTACAGGTGAGACTACTGGGGGACGGAGCTGCATGGCCTGTACAGGTGAGACTACTGGGGGACGGAGCTGCATGGCCTGTACAGGTGAGACTACTGGGGGACGGAGCTGCATGGCCTGTACAGGTGAGACCACTGGGGGACTGGGCTGCATGGCCTGTACAGGTGAGACCTCTGGGGACGGAGCTGCATGGCCTGTACAGGTGAGACTACTGAGGACGGGGTTGCATTGCCTGTACAGGTGAGACTACTGGGGAGCTGCATGGCCTGTACAGGTGAGACCTCTGGGGACGGAGCTGCATGGCCTGTACAGGTGAGACTACTGGGGGACGGAGCTGCATGGCCTGTACAGGTGAGACTACTGGGGGACGGGGCTGCATGGCCTGTACAGGTGAGACCTCTGGGGGACGGAGCTGCATGGCCTGTACAGGTGAGACTACTGGGGGACGGGGCTGCATGGCCTGTACAGGTGAGACCTCTGGGGACGGAGCTGCATGGCCTGTACAGGTGAGACTACTGGGGGACGGAGCTGCATGGCCTGTACAGGTGAGACTACTGGGGGACGGGGCTGCATTGCCTGTACAGGTGAGACTACTGGGGACGGAGCTGCATGGCCTGTACAGGACCTGAGACTGCTGGGGTGAGACTACTGGGGCTGCATTGCCTGTACAGGTGAGACTACTGGGGGACGGAGCTGCATGGCCTGTACAGGTGAGACTACTGGGGGACGGAGCTGCATGGCCTGTACAGGTGAGACTACTGGGGACGGAGCTGCATGGCCTGTACAGGTGAGACTACTGGGGGACGGAGCTGCATGGCCTGTACAGGTGAGACTACTGGGGGACGGAGCTGCATGGCCTGTACAGGTGAGACCTCTGGGGGACGGAGCTGCATGGCCTGTACAGGTGAGACCTCTGGGGGACGGGGCTGCATGGCCTGTACAGGTGAGACTACTGGGGGACGGAGCTGCATGGCCTGTACAGGTGAGACTACTGGGGGACGGGGCTGCATGGCCTGTACAGGTGAGACCTCTGGGGACGGAGCTGCATGGCCTGTACAGGTGAGACCACTGGGGGACGGGCTGCATGGCCTGTACAGGTGAGACTACTGGGGACGGGGCTGCATGGCCTGTACAGGTGAGACTACTGGGGACGGAGCTGCATGGCCTGTACAGGTGAGACTACTGGGGGAGACTACTGGGGAGCTGCATGGCCTGTACAGGTGAGACCTCTGGGGACGGAGCTGCATGGCCTGTACAGGTGAGACTACTGGGGGACGGAGCTGCATGGCCTGTACAGGTGAGACTACTGGGGACGGGGCTGCATGGCCTGTACAGGTGAGACTACTGGGGGACGGAGCTGCATGGCCTGTACAGGTGAGACTCTGGGGGACGGAGCTGCATGGCCTGTACAGGTGAGACTACTGGGGGACGGGGCTGCATTGCCTGTACAGGTGAGACTACTGGGGGACGGGGCTGCATGGCCTGTACAGGTGAGACTACTGGGGACGGAGCTGCATGGCCTGTACAGGTGAGACTACTGGGGGACGGGGCTGCATTGCCTGTACAGGTGAGACTACTGGGGACGGGGCTGCATGGCCTGTACAGGTGAGACCTCTGGGGGACGGAGCTGCATGGCCTGTACAGGTGAGACTACTGGGGGACGGAGCTGCATGGCCTGTACAGGTGAGACTACTGGGGGACGGGGCTGCATGGCATGTACAGGTGAGACCTCTGGGGGACGGAGCTGCATGGCCTGTACAGGTGAGACTACTGGGGGACGGGGCTGCATGGCCTGTACAGGTGAGACCTCTGGGGGACGGAGCTGCATGGCCTGTACAGGTGAGACTACTGGGGGACGGAGCTGCATTGCCTGTACAGGTGAGACTACTGGGGGACGGGGCTGCATTGCCTGTACAGGTGAGACTACTGGGGGACGGAGCTGCATGGCCTGTACAGGTGAGACCTCTGGGGGACGGAGCTGCATGGCCTGTACAGGTGAGACTACTGGGGACGGGGCTGCATTGCCTGTACAGGTGAGACTACTGGGGGACGGAGCTGCATGGCCTGTACAGGTGAGACCACTGGGGGACGGGGCTGCATGGCCTGTACAGGTGAGACCACTGGGGGACGGGGCTGCATTGCCTGTACAGGTGAGACTACTGGGGGACGGAGCTGCATGGCCTGTACAGGTGAGACCTCTGGGGGACGGAGCTGCATGGCCTGTACAGGTGAGACCTCTGGGGGACGGAGCTGCATGGCCTGTACAGGTGAGACTACTGGGGGACGGGGCTGCATGGCCTGTACAGGTGAGACTACTGGGGGACGGGGCTGCATGGCCTGTACAGGTGAGACTACTGGGAGACGGAGCTGCATGGCCTGTACAGGTGAGACTACTGGGGGACGGAGCTGCATGGCCTGTACAGGTGAGACTACTGAGGGACGGAGCTGCATGGCCTGTACAGGTGAGACTACTGGGGGACGGAGCTGCATGGCCTGTACAGGTGAGACTACTGGGGGACGGAGCTGCATGGCCTGTACAGGTGAGACTACTGGGGGACGGAGCTGCATGGCCTGTACAGTTGAGACTACTGGGGGACGGAGCTGCATGGCCTGTACAGGTGAGACCACTGGGGGACTGGGCTGCATGGCCTGTACAGGTGAGACCTCTGGGGGACGGAGCTGCATGGCCTGTACAGGTGAGACTACTGAGGGACGGGGTTGCATTGCCTGTACAGGTGAGACTACTGGGGGACGGGGCTGCATGGCCTGTACAGGTGAGACCTCTGGGGGACGGAGCTGCATGGCCTGTACAGGTGAGACTACTGGGGGACGGAGCTGCATGGCCTGTACAGGTGAGACTACTGGGGGACGGGGCTGCATGGCATGTACAGGTGAGACCTCTGGGGGACGGAGCTGCATGGCCTGTACAGGTGAGACTACTGGGGACGGGCTGCATGGCCTGTACAGGTGAGACCTCTGGGGGACGGAGCTGCATGGCCTGTACAGGTGAGACTACTGGGGGACGGAGCTGCATTGCCTGTACAGGTGAGACTACTGGGGACGGGGCTGCATTGCCTGTACAGGTGAGACTACTGGGGACGGAGCTGCATGGCCTGTACAGGTGAGACCTCTGGGGGACGGAGCTGCATGGCCTGTACAGGTGAGACTACTGGGGGACGGGGCTGCATTGCCTGTACAGGTGAGACTACTGGGGGACGGAGCTGCATGGCCTGTACAGGTGAGACTACTGGGGGACGGAGCTGCATGGCCTGTACAGGTGAGACTACTGGGGGACGGAGCTGCATGGCCTGTACAGGTGAGACTACTGGGGACGGAGCTGCATGGCCTGTACAGGTGAGACTACTGAGGACGGAGCTGCATGGCCTGTACAGGTGAGACCTCTGGGGGACGGAGCTGCATGGCCTGTACAGGTGAGACCTCTGGGGGACGGGGCTGCATGGCCTGTACAGGTGAGACTACTGGGGGACGGAGCTGCATGGCCTGTACAGGTGAGACTACTGGGGACGGGGCTGCATGGCCTGTACAGGTGAGACCTCTGGGGACGGAGCTGCATGGCCTGTACAGGTGAGACCACTGGGGGACGGGGCTGCATGGCCTGTACAGGTGAGACCACTGGGGACGGGGCTGCATGGCCTGTACAGGTGAGACTACTGGGGGACGGAGCTGCATGGCCTGTACAGGTGAGACCTCTGGGGACGGAGCTGCATGGCCTGTACAGGTGAGACTACTGGGGACGGGGCTGCATGGCCTGTACAGGTGAGACCTCTGGGGACGGAGCTGCATGGCCTGTACAGGTGAGACTACTGGGGGACGGAGCTGCATTGCCTGTACAGGTGAGACTACTGGGGACGGGGCTGCATTGCCTGTACAGGTGAGACTACTGGGGACGGAGCTGCATGGCCTGTACAGGTGAGACCTCTGGGGACGGAGCTGCATGGCCTGTACAGGTGAGACTACTGGGGGACGGGGCTGCATTGCCTGTACAGGTGAGACTACTGGGGGACGGGGCTGCATGGCCTGTACAGGTGAGACTACTGGGGGACGGAGCTGCATTGCCTGTACAGGTGAGACTACTGGGGGACGGGGCTGCATTGCCTGTACAGGTGAGACTACTGGGCGACGGGGCTGCATTGCCTGTACAGGTGAGACTACTGGGAGACGGAGCTGCATTGCCTGTACAGGTGAGACTACTGGGGGACGGGGCTGCATGGCCTGTACAGGAGAGACTACTGAGGGACGGATCTGCATGGCCTGTACAGGTGAGACTACTGGGGGACGGGGCTGCATGGCCTGTACAGGTGAGACTACTGGGAGACGGAGCTGCATGGCCTGTACAGGTGAGACTACTGGGGGACGGAGCTGCATGGCCTGTACAGGTGAGACTACTGAGGGACGGAGCTGCATGGCCTGTACAGGTGAGACTACTGGGGGACGGAGCTGCATGGCCTGTACAGGTGAGACTACTGGGGGACGGAGCTGCATGGCCTGTACAGGTGAGACTACTGGGGGACGGAGCTGCATGGCCTGTACAGGTGAGACTACTGGGGGACGGAGCTGCATGGCCTGTACAGGTGAGACCACTGGGGGACTGGGCTGCATGGCCTGTACAGGTTAGACCTCTGGGGGACGGAGCTGCATGGCCTGTACAGGTGAGACTACTGAGGGACGGGGTTGCATTGCCTGTACAGGTGAGACTACTGGGGGACGGGGCTGCATGGCCTGTACAGGTGAGACCTCTGGGGACGGAGCTGCATGGCCTGTACAGGTGAGACTACTGGGGGGACGGGGCTGCATGGCCTGTACAGGTGAGACTACTGGGAGACGGAGCTGCATGGCCTGTACAGGTGAGACTACTGGGGGACGGAGCTGCATGGCCTGTACAGGTGAGACCTCTGGGGGACGGAGCTGCATGGCCTGTACAGGTGAGACTACTGAGGGACGGGGTTGCATTGCCTGTACAGGTGAGACTACTGGGGGACGGGGCTGCATGGCCTGTACAGGTGAGACCTCTGGGGACGGAGCTGCATGGCCTGTACAGGTGAGACCTCTGGGGACGGGGCTGCATGGCCTGTACAGGTGAGACTACTGGGGACGGAGCTGCATGGCCTGTACAGGTGAGACTACTGGGGGACGGGGCTGCATGGCCTGTACAGGTGAGACCTCTGGGGACGGAGCTGCATGGCCTGTACAGGTGAGACCACTGGGGACGGGGCTGCATGGCCTGTACAGGTGAGACCACTGGGGGACGGGGCTGCATGGCCTGTACAGGTGAGACTACTGGGGGACGGAGCTGCATGGCCTGTACAGGTGAGACCTCTGGGGGACGGAGCTGCATGGCCTGTACAGGTGAGACTACTGGGGGACGGGGCTGCATGGCCTGTACAGGTGAGACTACTGGGGACGGGCTGCATGGCCTGTACAGGTGAGACTACTGGGGGACGGGGCTGCATGGCCTGTACAGGAGAGACTACTGGGGGACGGAGCTGCATGGCCTGTACAGGTGAGACTACTGAGGGACGGAGCTGCATGGCCTGTACAGGTGAGACTACTGAGGGACGGAGCTGCATGGCCTGTACAGGTGAGACTACTGGGGGACGGAGCTGCATGGCCTGTACAGGTGAGACTACTGGGGGACGGAGCTGCATGGCCTGTACAGGAGAGACTACTGGGGGACGGGGCTGCATGGCCTGTACAGGTGAGACTACTGGGGGACGGGGCTGCATGGCCTGTACAGGAGAGACTACTGGGAGACGGGGCTGCATGGCCTGTACAGGAGAGACCTCTGGGGGACGGGGCTGCATGGCCTGTACAGGTGAGACCTCTGGGGGACGGGGCTGCATGGCCTGTACAGGTGAGACCTCTGGGGGACGGAGCTGCATGGCCTGTACAGGTGAGACTACTGGGGGACGGGGCTGCATGGCCTGTACAGGTGAGACCTCTGGGGGACGGAGCTGCATGGCCTGTACAGGTGAGACCTCTGGGGGACGGGGCTGCATGGCCTGTACAGGTGAGACTACTGGGGGACGGGGCTGCATGGCCTGTACAGGTGAGACTACTGGGGGACGGGGCTGCATGGCCTGTACAGGTGAGACTACTGGGGGACGGAGCTGCATGGCCTGTACAGGTGAGACTACTGAGGGACGGAGCTGCATGGCCTGTACAGGTGAGACTACTGAGGGACGGAGCTGCATGGCCTGTACAGGTGAGACTACTGAGGGACGGAGCTGCATGGCCTGTACAGGTGAGACTACTGGGGGACGGGGCTGCATGGCCTGTACAGGTGAGACTACTGGGGGACGGGGCTGCATGGCCTGTACAGGTGAGACTACTGGGGGACGGGGCTGCATGGCCTGTACAGGTGAGACTACTGGGAGACGGGGCTGCATGGCCTGTACAGGAGAGACCTCTGGGGGACGGGGCTGCATGGCCTGTACAGGTGAGACCTCTGGGGGACGGGGCTGCATGGCCTGTACAGGTGAGACCTCTGGGGGACGGAGCTGCATGGCCTGTACAGGTGAGACTACTGGGGGACGGGGCTGCATGGCCTGTACAGGTGAGACCTCTGGGGGACGGAGCTGCATGGCCTGTACAGGTGAGACCTCTGGGGGACGGGGCTGCATGGCCTGTACAGGTGAGACTACTGGGGGACGGGGCTGCATGGCCTGTACAGGAGAGACCTCTGGGGGACGGGGCTGCATGGCCTGTACTACTTGGGTCAGAGGTTAGATAGAAACAAGTGAGACTACTGGGGTCAGGTTAGTTAGGAACAGGTGAGTCTGCTGGGGTCAGAGGTTAGACAGGTGAGACTATTGGAGTTGGAGAAACTGTTGAAGTAACACCCTGACCTCCTCCCTCCCTCACTCCACCCTTCTTTTCCTTGTTTAGGGTCTGGTTCGCCACTTCCGTCCGGTCATGGAGAGCCGCATCTCGGAGTACCACAAGAAGAACCCTGCCAGGGAGGCTGACATTGAGATGATCTGAGACAGATATCAGACTGAGACTAAACTCCCTGCTCCTAACATGCTGATCTTATCACTCCTCACTTCAAATCATTTCCATTGCTAAATGGCTGCTTCCGTTTTATTGGGTATTTACTGTATGTTAATGAACCTAGCACCTATTCAATACCGACCCACTTTGTTTGTTTTCATGCATGGTTGTTATTGTGTTCATGTATTTATTCATTTCATGTATGTACTTCAGATGACCTCTGAATATACAAGGAAAGTGCACATAAAGTTCAATCAATCTGGTCTTGATTTTGTTGTTTTCTGTAGCCTACTCTATACTTTTATCATCTACAAACATCAAGAGAAGACGAGAGGTGAGTCATTTTACATCATGTTTAATGACAGGTGAGAGGAACATTTGGGTGAATGCCTGAAGCTACCCAATGTGGACATGTGAGTTAATGCATGTACAGGTGTGTAAGTAGTACCTGTAACTGGGCTGTATTTGTGGTGATATTAGTGCAGTCCAGAGTTATTTCACTATCAGAAAAAGATCCCATCCTTCTTTCTAAACCAGCATGGAATGCCACTTTTGGTCTGTCTGAACACAGGAGTGCTGTAATAATGTAATATGCTATATAATATCACATTTATTTATATAGCCCTTCTTACATCAGCTGATATCTCAAAGTGCTGTACAGAAACCTAGCCTAAAATCCCAACCAGCAAGCAATGCAGGTGTAGAAGCACGGTGGCTAGGAAAAACTCCCTAAACCTAGGAAGAAACCTAGAGAGGAACCAGGCTATGATGGGTGGCCAGTCCTCTTCTGGCTGTGCCGGGTGGAGATTATAACAGAACATGGCCAAGATGTTCAAATGTTCATAAATGACCAGCATGGTCAAATAATAATAATCACAGTGGTTGTCGAGGGTGAAATAAGTCAGAACCTCAGGAGTAAATGTCAGTTGGCTTTTCATAGCCGATCACTGAGAGTATCTATCTTATATATATATATATATCTTCTATTCAGCTCCTTCAATTGGCTGTCACTCTGCCCTCTAAAGACAAAATCATATGAAAATACTTTCTGATCCATACTGAATAAAAAAACAAATTATCCAAAATGTTGTAATCAGTGGGATCAATTGAACAGCCTCCATTACCGGCATTATCTGTCAGATCCTCCACCTCTGTCTCACTGGCTGTCACTCTGGCCCCCATGGCTGACAGTTCTGCTGCTTGGACTAGAATTACAGGAAATATATATACAGTGTTCAATCGGATAGAGAATAATGAAAACACAATTCTGTAGATATTTTCCGGCGTGGTCTCAGAGCACTTCGTATTATTCTGTACGTATATTCGAAACCCTCCATTTAGAATGATATGTTAAATTCCGTATGGTATGTGTTAATCCATCATCCATTTCATATGTTATGAATTCATACAATATGTTCCGAATTGCAATTCATACAATTTGTCATTGCAAAGTCCCTCTTTGCCATGCAAATGAACTGAATCCCCAAAAACATTTCCGCTGCATTTCAGCCCTGCCACAAAAGGACCATGTCAGAGATTCTCACTTTAACACAGGTATGAGTGTTGACGAGGACAAGGCTGGAGATCACTCTGTCATGCTGATTGAATTCGAATAACAGACTGGAAGCTTCAAAAGGAGGGTGGTGCTTGGAATCATTGTTCTTCCTCTGTCAACCATGTTACCTGCAAGGAAACGCATGCCGTCATCATTGCTTTGCACAAAAAGGGCTTCACAGGCAAGGATATTGCTGCCAGTAAGATTGCACCTAAATCAACCATTTATCGGATCATCAAGAACTTCAAGGAGATCGGTTCAATTGTTGTGAAGAAGGCTTCAGGGCTCCCAAGAAAGTCCAGCAAGCGCCAGGACCGTCTCCTAAAGTTGATTCAGCAGTGGGATCGGGGCACCACCAGTACAGAGCTTGCTCAGGAATGGCAGCAAGCAGGTGTGAGTGCATCTGCACGCACAGTGAGGCAAAGACTTTTGGAGGATGGCCTGGTGTCAAGAAGGGCAGCAAAGAAGCCACTTCTCTCCAAGAAAAACATCAGGGAGAGACTGATATTCTGCAAAAGGTACAGGGATTGGACTGCTGAGGACTGGGGTAAAGTCATTTTCTCTGATGAATCCCCTTTCTGATTGTTTGGGGGAAAAAAGCTTGTCCGGAGAAGACAAGGTGAGCGCTACCATCAGTCATGTGTCATGCCAACAGTAAAGCATCCTGAGACCATTCATGTGTGGGGTTGCTTCTCAGCCAAGGGAGTGGGCTCACTCACAATTTTGCCTAAGAACACAGTCATGAATAAAGAATGGTACCAACACATCCTCCGAGAGCAACTTCTCCCAACCATCCAGGAACAGTTTGGTGACGAACAATGCCTTTTCCAGCATGATGGAGCACCTTGCCACAAGGCAAAAGTGATAACTAAGTGGCTCGGGGAACAAAACATCGATATTTTGGGTCCATGGCCAGGAAACTCCCCAGACCTTAATCCCATTGAGAACTTGGTCAATCCTCAAGAGCGGGTGGACAAATAACAACCCACAAATTCTGACAAACTCCAAGCATTGATTATGCAAAAATGGGCTGCAATCAGTCAGGATGTGGCCCAGAAGTTAATTGACAGCATGCCAGGGCGGATTGCAGGGGTCTTGAAAAAGAAGGGTCAACACTGAAAATATTGACTCTTTGCATCAATTTCATGTAATTGTCCATAAAATCCTTTGACACTTATGAAATGCTTGTAATTATACTTCAGTATTCCATAGTAACATCTGACAAAAATATCTAAAGACACTGAAGCAGCAAACTTTGTGGAACTTTTGGCCACGACTGTAGTCTGAGACCAGTTTGATATTTTCTCTATATCTCTATATTACCTGCATTCTCTGTCTTCAGCTTCTCCACCTGGCTGTCACTCTGGCCTCCATTCCTAGAATATGATGCAAAAAGATACAAATAAACTGTTGATGAAAAAACACCACTTAGTTATTTGTTAATTACAGTAATCAAATAACATAAGTTACAGATGTCTCAGGTTACCTGCATTTTCTCTCTCCAGTTCCCCCACCTTGTTTTTGTGGAAGTGCAGTTCAGTCTTAGTGACTCATCTCCACTCTCTGGTTCACCACCTTTCTGCAGCTTCTCCACCTCTCCTTTCAGCTCATCCAGCTCTCCTTTCAGCTCCTCCACCTCTCCTTTCAGCTCCTCCACCTCTCCTTTCAGCTCCTCCACCTCTCCTTTCAGCTCCTCTACCTCTCCTTTCAGCTCCTCTACCTCTCCTTTCAGCTCCTCCACCTCGCCTTTCAGCTCCTCTACCTCTTCTTTCAGCTCCTCCACCTCTCCTTTCAGCTTCTCCACCTCTCCTTTCAGCTCCTCCACCTCTCCTTTCAGCTCCTCCACCTCCTTTCAGCTCCATCTCTCCTTTCAGCTCCTCCACCTCTCCTTTCAGCTCCTCCACCTCTCCTTTCAGCTTCTCCACCTATCCTTTCAGCTCCTCCACCTTTCATTTCAGCTCCATCTCTCCTTTCAGCTCCTCCACCTCTCCTTTCAGCTCATTCACCTCTCCTTTCAGTTCCTCCCTCTCTCCTTTCAGCTCCTCCACCTCTCCTTTCAGTTCCTCCACCTCTCCTTTCAGCTCCTCCACCTCTCCTTTCAGCTCATTCACCTCTCCTTTCAGTTCCTCCCTCTCTCCTTTCAGTTCCTCCACCTCTCCTTTCAGTTCCCCCACCTCTCCTTTCAGGTCCTCCACCTCTCCTTTCAGTTCCTCCACTTCTCCTTTCAGTTCCTCCACCTCTCCTTTCAGCTCCTTCACCTCTCCTTTCAGCTCCTTCACCTCTCCTTTCAGTTCCTCCACCTCTCCTTTCAGCCCCTTCACCTCTCCTTTCAGCTTATCCACCTCTCCTTTCAGCTCCTCCACCTCTCCTTTCAGCTCCTTCACCTCTCCTTTCAGTTCCTCCACCTCTCCTTTCAGCTCCTCCACCTCTCCTTTCAGCTCCTTCATCTCTCCTTTCAGTTCCTCCACCTCTCCTTTCAGCTCCTCCACCTCTCCTTTCAGCTCCTTCACCTCTCCTTTCAGTTCCTCCACCTCTCCTTTCAGTTCCTCCACCTCTCCTTTCAGCTCCTTCACCTCTCCTTTCAGCTTATCCACCTCTCCTTTCAGCTCCACCTCTCCTTTCAGCTCCTTCACCTCTCCTTTCAGTTCCTCCACCTCTCCTTTCAGCTCCTCTACCTCTCCTTTCAGCTCCTCTACCTCTCCTTTCAGCTCCTCCACCTCGCCTTTCAGCTCCTCTACCTCTCCTTTCAGCTCCTCCACCTCTCCTTTCAGCTTCTCCACCTCTCCTTTCAGCTCCTCCACCTCCTTTCAGCTCCATCTCTCCTTTCAGCTGCTCCATCTCTCCTTTCAGCTCCTCCACCTCTCCTTTCAGCTCCTCCACCTCTCTTTCAGCTTCTCCACCTATCCTTTCAGCTTCCACCTTTCCAGCCCATCTCTCCTTTCAGCTCCTCCACCTCTCCTTTCAGCTCATTCACCTCTCCTTTCAGTTCTTATCCTCCTTTCAGCCTCCACCTCTCCTTTCAGTTCCTCCACCTCTCCTTTCAGCTCCTCCACCTCTCCTTTCAGCTCATTCACCTCTCCTTTCAGTTCCTCCCCTCTCCTTTCAGTTCCTCCACCTCCTTTCAGTTCCCCCACCTCTCCTTTCAGTTCCCCCACCTCTCCTTTCAGTTCCCCCACCTCTCCTTTCAGCTCCTCCACCTCTCCTTTCAGTTCCTCCACTTCTCCTTTCAGTTCCTCCACTTCTCCTTTCAGTTCTCCACCTCTCCTTTCAGCTCCTCCACCTCCCTTTCAGCTCTTCCACCTCTCCTTTCAGCTCATTCACCTCCCTTTCAGTTCCTCCCTCTCCTTTCAGTTCCCCCACCTCCTCCCCCCACCTCTCCTTTCAGTTCCCCACCTCTCCTTTCAGGTCCTCCACCTCTCCTTTCAGTTCCTCCACTTCTCCTTTCAGTTCTCCACTCCCTTTCAGCTCCTCCACCTCTCCTTTCAGCTCCTCCACCTCTCCTTTCAGCTCCACCTCTCCACCTTCACCTCCTTTCAGCTCCTTCACCTTTCCTTTCAGCTCCTCCACCTCTCCTTTCAGCTCCTTCACCTCTCCTTTCAGCTCCTCCACCTCTCCTTTCAGCTCCTTCACCTGGCTCTCACTGGCACCGAGTCTGGCCTCCAAACCTGCAATAACATGAAGAGAGGCTTTTTAATCCTGAATTAAACATGTGCAATCCACTGCAAACATACACTGAAATTCAAATTAATACCACCTGTTTTCTCACTCTTCAGCCCCTCCACCTCTCTCTCACTGGCTGTCACTCTGGCTCCCATGGTTGACAGTTCTGCTGCTTGGACCAGAATTCGAAGAAAAATGTGTCGAGATTTTGATGGGATGCAAATCCATTTATATTAACTAGATCCTTTTCAGTACTGCAAATAATGCATTACCTGTATTTTCACTCTCCAGTGATCCTCCACCTGGCTCTCATTAGCTGTCACTCTGGCCGCCATGTTTCCCAGCTCCACTCTCTGTTTCACCACCATGTCTCTGAGCCGCGTCAGCTCAGTCCAGATGACAGGGCTAGACCCAGGTTGCTGCTAAGCACCACATGCAGGTAGAGGTAGAAACATAATGAGTGAGCATGATGAGATGAAGAGTTTAATTACTAAACGCTATATATCCATTTTAGGAAATGTTGGTAAATCAGCTTTTATTGTTTAAAGAAATTATGCAAGAGATTATTGGTGTGTTTTTTCACTCTCTTATCAGGGCATGGGTGTTCAATGACAGACATGTAATTGTTTAAAATCTATCACTTGAGGATTTCATTTGAGAGAGGCAAATAATAGTTTTTTTGCTAAATGCTATACAGTACTGTATATCCACCTCATTCTCATATAAATAAGTAGTACTGGTTTTACACAGTCAAATGTAACAAATACATTATTTTTTAATTTTTAATTTTTTAAATTTTTTATTTCACCTTTATTTAACCAGGTAGGCTAGTTGAGAACAAGTTCTCATTTACAACTGTGACCTGGCCAAGATAAAGCACAGCAGTTCGACACATACAACAACACAGAGTTACACGTGGAATTAACAAACATACAGTAAATAATACAGTAGAAAAAATATAAATCTATATACAGCATGTGCAAATGAGGTAGGATAAGGGAGGTAAAGGCAATAAATAGGCCATGGTGGCGAAGTAATTACAATATAGCAATTCAAACCTGGAATGGTAGATGTGCAGAAGATGAATGTGCAAGTAGACATACTGGGGTGCAAAGGAGCAAGATAAATAAATACATACAGTATTGGGATAGGTATTGAGGTAGTTGCATGGTATTGAGGTAGTTGCATGGGCTGCTTACAGATGGTCTATGTACAGGTGCAGTGATCTGTGAGCTGCTCTGACAGCTGGTGCTTAAGCTAGTGAGGAAGATATGGGTCTCCAGCTTCAGTGATTTTTGCAGTTCGTTCCAGTCATTGGCATCAGAGAACTGGAAGGAAAGGCGGCCAAAGCAGGAATTGGCTTTGGGGGTGACCAGTGAGATATACCTGCTGGAGCGCGTGCTACGGGTGGGTGTTGCTATGGTGACCAGTGAGCTGAGATAAGGAGGGGCTTTACCTAGCAGAGACTTGTAGACTTTATGAAGAAATGTAAAAAGCATACATTTGTGATATCAATATTAACATAATTATTTTAATGATTCAATACAAGAGAGAGAGTATAGTAGACAGTTGCTGTCAAAAAGTGATGTGTTTTTCTGGTTGACCTCTGGATGTTTTCAGGATATTTACTGTGTCATTAGGTAACCTTACCCCAGGTGGTAAGGGTAGGTAACAACACATCGCCACGCTGATCCTTAACACAGGGGCCTCTCAATGGTGCGTGCTCAGCCCCCTCCTGTACACCCTGTTCACCTGTTCACTCATGACTGCATGGCCAGGCACGACTCCAACACCATCATTCAATTTGACGATGACACAACAGTGGTAGGCCTGATCACCAAAAACAATGAGACAGCCTATCGGGAGGAGGTCAGAGAGCTGGCCGTGTGGTGCCAGGACAACAACCTCTCCCTCAACGTGATCAAGACAAAGGAGATGATTGTGAACTACAGGAAAAAGAGGACTGAGTGTAACAGTATAACTTTAGACTCCCTCGCCCATACCCGGGCGCGAACCAGGGACCCTCTGCACAAATCAACAACAGTCACCGACAAAGCATCGTTACCCATCGCTCCACAAAAGCCACGGCCCTTGCAGAGCAAGGGGAACCACTACTTCAAGGTCTCAGAGCAAGTGACGTCACCGATTGAAACGCTATTTAGCGTGCACCACCGCTAACTAGCTAGCTATTTCACATCCGTTACACGAGCACGCCCCCATTCTCATCGACGGGGCTGCAGTGGAGCAGGTTGAGAGCCTCAACTCTGACATAGCACGTTAACGTGACAAACTCTTCAGATATAGCTCATAAAAGGAGGCTGGTGGGAGAAGCTATAGGAAGACGGGCTCATTGTGTGGCGGATGTGAAATGGCTAGCTAGTTAGCGGTGGTGAGTACTAATAGTGTTTCAGTCGGTGATGTCACTCGCTCTGAGACCTAGAAGTAGTTGCTCTGCAAGGGCCGTGGCTTTTGTGGCGCGATGGGTAACGATGCTTCGTGAGTGACTGTGGTTGATATGTGCAGATGGTCCCTGGTTCGCACCCAGGTTGGGTTGAGGAGAGGAACGGAAGCTATACTGTTACAATTGCAATGGAATAAATTGAACGGCGACAAACATGTGGATTCATATGTTTGATACCTTTACATAAATTCCATTCCAGACATTACAATGAGCTCGTCCAACCAGCCTCCACGGTAGTTTATAAATCGTTAAAACATTTCTGATGGGTTTCAAAGACCATGATTAAACTTTCTATTTAACAAAATTCATGATCATTTATTTTTATGAGAATGTATTACAATAGGCTTGGAAAGAGGGGAACCGGCCAGGCAGAGACAGCAAGGGCGGTTCGTTGCTCCAGAGCCTTTCCGTTCACCGTCCCACTCCTGGGCCAATAGGCTTGGAAAGAGGGGAACCGGCCAGGCAGAGACAGCAAGGGCGGTTCGTTGCTCCAGAGCCTTTCCGTTCACCGTCCCACTCCTGGGCCAATAGGCTTGGAAAGAGGGGAACCGGCCAGGCAGAGACAGCAAGGGCGGTTCGTTGCTCCAGAGCCTTTCCGTTCACCGTCCCACTCCTGGGCCAATAGGCTTGTCATGGTCTTAGGTCTTTTTTTTGTTTTTGGTCACCTAAATCTAGGCCTATAGATGACAGGGTCAACATTCATTGACAAGTGAAAAATAAATGCTGCTTTCCATCGTTAAATGAGATAATGCTCAAAAAAAGTTTTTCAGTTATTAAAAGATAAAATGTGGTTTAACTTCAACGTTCATATTAAACTTCAACGTTCATAATATTCACATTCATTGATGAGTAAAATGTGATTCCCCTATGCCCATCACTTCAGTAGGTCAACAGGTGTCCGACCAGTCTATTGGTTAAGAGCCAGACGATGGTAAACCGTGTCTGTAAAAGGGCGTATTCGTTTTGCATGGCCCGGTGCACTTGGTAATAGGATATTTCTCTTTAGGACCAATGGAATGATCTAAAATATGCGAAATCCGCCAACCCAGGGTACCAGGCCATGCAAAACGAACACATTAATTTCTGTCAGTTCTTTGCGGCGGTTCTCATTGGCAGTTGTGATAGTGTATATGCATCAGATACATTATTTCCCTAAATCCACTTGGTCAGATCAGTCAGTACGAGAAATGCTATTTTAGACATAGGCCTAACGGTTTACATTCAATATTTCAATTAAAAGTTAGAATTATTTAGCTCGTTAATTTGTAAGGGACCAGTCATGTTTTTCTCCCCAAGCGTTTTGAATCGTCACACAGGGTGCTTCTCCACAATATGGTGAGTAGGCCAGTTGCTATAAGATTGCGGTTGATATTTGATATGTCGGCTAGAACCGTTTCATTTGGATGAAGGGACCATTTTAATGACGTATGGGGATAATAGATCATTCGATTCTCATTATGTTTTTGTAACTTTTTGATAATCCTACACGAGCTCCACGGCATAGCCTATTTCGACTATTACCTGCTTATCATGTCTACCTAGCCTAGTGTGTGATCAATTGCTAAATCAGCCTAGACTACTTCATGAAAGATGAATGTAGTAGGCCTACCTTGCAATGAATAAGACACAATTATAACTCTATTATAATAATGTAACACTATTATAATATTAGTTAGGCCTATCCTATTTATCTAAAATCATTTTCTGATATTTCTAATTTTGTTAAATCTAGCTGCTAGTGTCTGGGGTCATGTAAAGGAGAACAGGTGCAACAACCAGACATAACAATGATAGACCAGGTAAACACATAGGAAACATAAATAAACATTTGTGCTCTTCTCATTGTCAACAGATACACATCAGTGAATGCCGCGCTAGAATTAAACTGAGACGCATAAAATGAAAAACGCTTAAACGTCTCGGAAATTATTAAAGAAGGGAGAGATCTTCAGTCTGAAAGCTTGAACGAGAAGTTTGATTTCCACGCCAGCCTCGCAGTCCGCTAGCCCTCGCTCTGCAACTTTTGTCCAATCAGAGCCCTTCAGAGGTTTCCGGTCGACATTACTGTCCAATCACACCGCTTCCAGTGTTTTTTCCATATCAGCGCAGTGAAACAGAGTAGAAGCAAGGCAGGCCAGCTATCTGATTGCTGATATCCATTTGTCTGTAATGATGGGAATGTCCATCTGTTGTGTGGTGATTTTAGGTTGGCTGCCACCAAAGGGATAAAGATCCCACAAAAAGATTTCCTGAAAGTCAATGTCCAACGAACATGGTAAGAGAGGGTTTGCCTTTGCCTGTTAGTCATTGAAAAACTTTTGCTTTCGTGTAAAGCTATCATTAGTGTTCTACAATTGAAAACATATATAAATATAGGGCAAGGTTACATTTAGTTTTGAATCATTCCTTTCTGAGCCCTGTGCTATAGCAGTCTACACTGATGCCATTTCCCATTTGTTGTGCATCTACAGTAATGACATCATGGACTATGTGCTGGTGCGAGTCCCACCCCCTCTGCCGGGATTGCCCCGCCCCCGTTTCTCCCTCTACCTCTCCTCCCAGCTCCAATATGGTGTCATCATCGTCTACCACCGCCAGTGTGGGATGCTCCTGGGTAAGAGGGAGGGGAAAGGGGAAGTAGAGGGGGAGTGAGTAGGAAAAGAGAAGGTTGGAGAGAGGGATTATGCATGTAGGGGAGAATAGAAGGTGTGGAAAAGACAGTAGTGTGACAGTAGAGTTATGACCTCTGACCTGTAGTGTGACACGAGTTATGACCTCTGACCTGTAGGGTGACAGGAGAGTTATGACCTCTGACCTGTAGTGTGACAGGAGAGTTATGACCTCTGACCTGTAGGGTGACAGGAGAGTTATGACCTCTGACCTGTAGGGTGACAGGAGAGTTATGATCTCTGACCTGTAGTGTGACAGAAGAATTATGACCTCAGACTTGTAGTGTGACACGAGAGTTATGACCTCTGACCTGTAGTGTGACAGGAGAGTTATGACCTCTGACCTGTAGGGTGACACGAGAGTTATGACCCCGGACCTGTAGGGTGACAGGAGAGTTATGACCTCTGACCTGTAGTGTGTGTGTTTCCAGAGGAGATCCAGCACATTCTGGACAGACTAGCCAAGACCAGAACCGCCCAGAAGATCGATGTGGATGAGTCTGATAGGTGGGTACAACAAAGCCAGTTTCTCAAGTCTCATGTTCTTCCTGGTGGAGAGAGAGGCGTCTGGCGAGTGCACTGACACAAATGGCTGCCATGAATTAGGATCTCTCGCTCTCTCTCACGCAGACACACTCTTTCTCTCCCTGACGTGTTGTCTCTCCTGGAGGAAAGTGAGTGGGCAGCGAACCCCTTCTTTGGAGAAATACATTCTGGGTACACCATGCCCAGCCCTAACACACTAATACAGGTACACCGGACAGTGTCTCAAATGACTGTGTGTGTGTGTGTGTGTGTGTGGTGTGTGTGTGTTCTATTGACACATCTTGTCTTTCTCTAATCTCTTGTTCCTCTTCTTGTCTGTCAGCTGGGTGGAGAGTTTAGGAGAGAAGCCACTCCTGAGCGCCCCCTGCTTCTGAGTCCAGGTACTCCCCCTCAGGACGGTGAGAGAGGAGGAGGGGGGAGTTTACTACATTAAGGGGAGTGGAGAAAAGGAAGAGTGGTCATGAGTTAAATGGTAATCCATTGTGTTTCCTTTATTGTTGTTTATGGTCTTATCCCTCGTTCATTCCCAGGTATCACAGCGTCTCCAGACTCCATCACTCTGATAGAGACTGAACCTGTCACCATCCCCTCAGCAGAGGTACGCCTGTCAATCAGAACAGCTGTCAATCAAACTAACTTTCCAATCAAACCATCTCTCTCTATTCCTAACTCTCTCACTGGCAGTTTGAAGGGGCGGAGCTCGCTGAGGTCACACATCAAAACATGGGGATGATTGACTTGCTAATGGACCAATTAGATCACTTCCCAGAGGGTGAGTGACAGGTAAATGATCCTCTGTCCCTGCCCCCTATACACAGGGCAGAGTTAAAAATGAGTATGTGTTTCAGGAGAGATGGAGGCAGAGCGGGAGAGGGACCCAGAGAGAGAAGAGAGGGAGAGAGAAGGAGAATCTGTGGGAGAAGGGGACTTGGAGAGAGAGGGAGAAAGTGAACAAGAAGTAGAAAGAGCAGAAGCGATAGAGAGGAGGAGAGATGTCATTGGATCCCTTATTGGGTAGGTTAATATAAACTGACACAGACACACACCCTCACACACACTCACTCACACACACACAGTAACTTTGGTTCCCGCTGTCTCCTCTGTCAGACTGCCGTATACCACCCTATCCAGCGAGGACCCCACTGTGCTGCCTGGCGAGGAGACAGAGCTGCCCATGGAGATGCCTGCCGCACTCGCAGAGGAGAGGACACCAGTGTCTGTCCCTCTGCCCCCTTCCACAACCGGTGAACCAGAGGAGCGAGGGATGGCTAGAGAGAGGGGGAGATGGAGAGATAGTCTCACCCTACAGGATGTTACTCCCCCAGTGAAGCAACCTCGTAGGAGGCAGCTGCTCTTCATCGACCAGGAAACACAGATATCCCAGGAGGCACTGCAGCAACAGATAGACAACACTCTCATACAGACCAGGCCCCTGGTACACCCCCCCCCACACACACATTTGAACTATACACTCAAAACTGTAATAATTAACAAAGTATTCATAAACAAGTCAATCAATTGGTGAAAGTGTGAGAGTAAGTAAGATGTGTGTGTGTTCCAGGTTGTAATCAGTGGTCCCTCTAAGAGAACAGTGTCTCCAGTTGATCTCCTTGGTAACCCATGCACCAGTGAGTATCAACACTCATACTCTCTCTTTCTCACTGTTTAACAGCCTTCAATCAACACTGAGATAATGTTAGGTCTCCATTCCTCCTCAGCCCTCCCTCCAGAGCTGCTGTTGCCATGGAAACGGGTGGCGATCGTCGCAGCGCTCACTGGCTCCCCCCTCCGGATAGGGAGGACAGCGACAGACTCTGAGTCAGAGAGAGAGAGGGATAAAGAGAGAGTGATGAAGGCAAAGGAGGAGGGAGGCAGAGAGCAGGAGGGAGAGCTCAGCTCAAAAGAGGTGAGGTGGGATCAAACTGTTTTTTTGGTGACTACACGTGTGCACCTAATAACTGGACAATGATGATATCGACAATTATCCACGTGTGTGTGTGTGTGTGTAGGTACCTAGAGAGTTGGCAGAGTCTGGCCTGTCCCAGCATGATGTTTCCAGTAAGATATTACAATACTGTAGTATCATTCCATAGTTAATTAATATAAGGCTAAGGGACATGTGCTTGGTCATCTTGCCGACAGTACACCCTCTCCATCTCACGATAGATGTTAACTCTGTGTGTTCCTCCAGCTCGGTCTCCGCTGTCCCTGGAGGTCTCTGATAGAGACATGTCCCGGGAGAACTCCCCCCTGGACACACCCGAGAGCAGAGGGTGAGAAAAGAGAGAGGAGAAGAGGGGAGGAAGAGAGTTGTATATTGTGTGCAACTGGTAGTTACATACAGTTGACACCTGATAATGTCATATTGTGTTGTGTTCAGGTCTCCTGTCCCCAGGTCTGTGTCCAAACTGAAGGACATTCCAGAGGAGGGCGAGGGACCGCTGGAGAGAGAGGCAGAGGACATACCTATGGCTGATTTATCAGCAGAGCTACTGGAGTAATAATCTAGCTATTATATCATCAAATTATAGTTATTTTTTATTTTGTCTTCTGTTTTATTTCTTCTGTTTTATTTCTTCTGTTTTATTTCTTCTTCTGTTTTATTTCTTCTTCTGTTTTTATTTCTTCTGTTTTGTTTCTTCTTCTGTTTTATTTCTTCTTCTGTTTTTATTTCTTCTGTTTTTATTTCTTCTGTTTTATTTCTTCTGTTTTATTTCTTCTGTTTTATTTCTTCTGTTTTATTTCTTCTGTTTTGTTTCTTCTGTTTTATTTCTTCTGTTTTATTTCTTCTGTTTTATTTCTTCTGTTTTATTTCTTCTTCTGTTTTGTTTCTTCTGTTTTATTTCTTCTGTTTTATTTCTTCTTCTGTTTTGTTTCTTCTGTTTTATTTCTTCTGTTTTATTTCTTCTGTTTTATTTCTTCTTCTGTTTTGTTTCTTCTGTTTTATTTCTTCTGTTTTATTTCTTCTGTTTTATTTCTTCTTCTGTTTTATTTCTTCTTCTGTTTTGTTTCTTCTGTTTTGTTTCTTCTGTTTTATTTCTTCTGTTTTATTTCTTCTTCTGTTTTGTTTCTTCTGTTTTATTTCTTCTGTTTTATTTCTTCTGTTTTATTTCTTCTTCTGTTTTATTTCTTCTGTTTTATTTCTTCTGTTTTATTTCTTCTGTTTTATTTCTTCTTCTGTTTTATTTCTTCTGTTTTATTTCTTCTGTTTTGTTTCTTCTGTTTTTTATTTCTTCTTCTGTTTTATTTCTTCTTCTGTTTTTATTTCTTCTTCTGTTTTATTTCTTCTTCTGTTTTATTTCTTCTTCTTCTGTTTTATTTATTCTTCTAAAAAACTCACTCCGCCTCTTTCTGTGTGTTTCTCTAGCACAGTGACAGAGCCTCTTGAGGATCATGAAGGGGTGCTGTTCCACTCTCTGCTGCCCCCACTGGCCCAACGCAGTAGTGTCACTCACTCATTCTGGACCCTACTGGGTAAGACAATGCAGATGTGTGTGTGTGTTTGTGTGTGTGTATAACAGTCAGGTGTGTGTGTGTGTGTGTGTGTTCTCTACAGAGATGGTAACTGCCAGGAGACTCTGTGTGCAGCAGGATGAACCTTATGGTGACATCATCATTTCACCTGGACCCAACTATGAGGAGGGGAATGAGAGTGTGTAACACACACACACACACACACACACACACACACACACACACACACACACACACACACACACACACACACACACACACACACACACACACACACACACACACACACACACACACACACACACACACACACACACACACAGTTTATTCAAAGAGGACTTTCAAATAGATCTCACAAACAGATAGTTTGAGTCGGGTAACTAGAAGAGACAACAGTTGACATGTTCCTCTTTGCTAATCGTATTTTAGGTGCTTTATTTGTGTGTGTTATTTAACAGACACTCTTATCCAGAGCAGCTTACAGTATTAAGTGTACACATGTCTTGTGGTTTTCATCTTGCCCCCAGTGGGAATCAAACCCACAACCATGGTGTTGCAAATGCCATCCTCTACCAACTGAGCCACACAGAACATTTTGTAAAGCTTAAAGTTTTTAAAGTTTTAAAGCAGGTTTTGCTTTGTTGTTTTTTTTATATCAGTAGTCTCTTATTATATTATGTGACTAAAGACAGAATTTTATATTCAATATCACATTTCTCTTTTAAGCATTTTAAATGACTTTTCCACCATTTCTATTTCCGCAGTATTTGAGTCTATTCTTAGCCTGTGCTGACATATAAAGGACTCAGTGTGTTTGTGTTTCAGTGGTGTTTTTTAAACTTGTAACAGGTGTTTGTTTCTGTGAATAAACATGTCAAACTATTTCTCTGTGCTGTGTTTGTGTCTGACAGACCCAAGTCAAAATCTAAAGGGAGTTCAAAGTAGAATTATATGTACAATGAAATGTACTCATGATTAACCACAATTGGAAGAAAAACATTCAATTGAATAATAGCTCATACAGACTATAGCACATGAGTTTTCACAAATAATCTCTTGTACTGTACACTGAGATAGCCTACCAGTAGTTGGACATTAACTCTACACATTTCATGCACTTTAAACATTGGTACAATGCTGTATTAATAAGGACATGGGACACACAGTGTTAGTTTCAGGAAGTTATTTAGTAAGATAGAACCAGAGACAGTGTACAGAACATCACTGGTACTGCATTACGCCACACCTCCTTTTAGTGATAGAGAGGAAGTGACAACACACTTTACAAATATGGTACAAATCTTTATAAATGTATTTAGTGTTAGTTTCAGGAAGTTATTTAGTAAGATAGAACCAGATGCAGTGTACAGAACATCACTGGTACTGCATTACGCCACGCCTCCTTTTAGTGATAGAGAGGAAGAGACAACACACTTTACAAATATGGTACAAATCTTCATAAATGTATTTAGTGTTAGTTTCAGGAATGTCTTTAGTAAGATAGAACCAGATGCAGTGTACAGAACATCACTGGTACTGCATTACGCCACGCCTCCTTTTAGTGATAGAGAGGAAGAGACAACACACTTTACAAATATGGTACAAATCTTCATAAATGTATTTAGTGTTAGTTTCAGGAATGTCTTTAGTAAGATAAGTACTGTAGTACAGCATGCTACCAACACCATAAAACCTGTACTTGTCTATTGTGTACATCTGTGTAAATCACTCATAATTAATGGCTATAAAATCAAGGCGTGCTACAATCAAATATAATACTTTTATAGATTATTTACACTGTTACAAATGTATGGATTACAACACTTCCCCACAGATTCAGGGGACATAGTCCTCAGAGTAACGTCATGAATACAATACAATACAATGTTCTATAGCATTCTGTGCAGGCTCTGACAGGACTGGTACGTTTCCCAGCCTGAGGTTGCTCTCCTGGGCTGTAGCAGGGGATCTCTGACAAACTGGAGGGGGTATCAGCATATTGAGGACAGAGGGAGCTCTTCTCTGTGACAGTGGAGAGAAGATAAGGATGGACAGAGTGATTATATAGCTGTTAGATACTGCATGCACACTTTTGAGTTGAGAGTTAAGAGAGGAAACTGAACTGTGATATATTGGATAACAATGTTGGATAACTTTTTTTGGAGCTGTGAGAAAAGCCACCTTTCTTATACCTGCCATATGATGCATCACTAGTATCACATGATTTTGGAATATAATCAGATGAATTCAGGAGATGACATGAATTGATGTCGCAACGTTTTTAAAACATTTCAAATGTTCACAGATCCCTTGAGGACTATGGTGTTTTGCCAGGTTACAGGACACTAGTAACCCAAACCCCTGGGTAGAGGGACTCAGTGGATCTGTTTTTAAAGTCCACAGGTGGGTAAATATACCAGAGGACACTCCTAAACCACACCATTGCCTCGTTTTTTTTATCACGTTCCAGTCCCCTCCTCCCCAGTGACAGTTGGCCCCTGGTGATTCCTAGGATTTCTGTCCCATGCCACTCTACCTCCCAATAACAAAACCCAATATGAAAAACCTGTGGACTACACTAAATCTTTAGCCTGCGTTGAAATCTGTCTGGGTGAACGGGATTAGGGTTGAATGGCTGGAGCCCAGTTACCGAGATTTACTGCCCCAAAACTACTCCCCTTTCCCGGGATAAATAACTGTGAGAAACCAGTAAATTACAATAAATCATTCATATGAACAGCACCGCGTGAAATGGAACTGGTAAATTATATGCAATGTCTAAATCGGTCTTCTCTACGGTGTCTGTATGATGAATCAACACTCAAGGTGGGGACAGACATCCTATCTCAGTATGGAGCGCTGTTCACAATGCATGTCGAACTATCATTTCATCATGGCAACGTTTGTTCTTGTGACAGGTAGGCGTACAGTTGTTGCAGCATAGCCTATGCTACAGTAATATAATTTACCCATCTCCATCTGGCTTTCGGGCGTCACCTTGTTTTTTTATTTGAAAGATTTCAATTGCAGCTGCAGTTTTAAAACATCCTATCACTCAAACATCATTGCATTGTATCAGTGCACGCACGCGCGAGCACTCTCAACTCCATTCAAATGGCATCCAAAATAGATCATCTTGTTCTAGATTGATATATAGCCCTATATGTAGATGTCCTAGTCTACCTCTTTCAGGTAATACATTCAATGCAGTAATAGCCTTATATTTAGCTAATTAATAATGGGTTGTGCATAGTAAGAGTCTAATTTACAGTACGCACATGCAACAATAACTAAGCTAGCCGTTTCACATCCGTTACACTCACCCCCCTTTTGACCTCCTCCCTTTCCACAGCAACCAGTGATCCGGGTCAACAGCATCAATGTAACAGTATAACTTTAGACCGTCCATGCCCGGGCGCGAACCAGGGACCCTCTGCACACATCAACAACAGTCACCCCTCGAAGCATCGTTACCCATCGCTCCACCAAAGCCGCCGCCCTTGCAGAGCAAGTGACGTCACTGATTGAAACACTATTTAGTGCGCACCGCTAACTAAGCCAGCCGTTTCACATCCCTTACACACACACCTGTGCTCCGCTGACCTCTCCTTAAAAAACGCTCCTTAGCTCTTCCAATCCCATGCAGGAAAAACTAGACTAAAATACATTGCTGGGCATAATATGTTTATGATTGCTAAATACAGCAGCCAATAGAACTCACGGGTAGTTTGAAAGAAGAGCAAATGGGCGCGATAGCGGTAGGCTATATCAGTTAATTATTCGGACTCATTACCATTCAATCTTCGTGAAGAGAAGTGTAAGCATTCTGTTTCTAATTCTAGTCCAATATTATTAATGGATGTCATTAGAATGATGAAGATAAGGACAACGAAAAGTATTTAATTGAACTGTTGAAAGCGAGGAAGGAATGAAGCAACAATAGAGAAAGAGGAAGTAGGCTAATAACATTAGGGGAATATTATGAAAGGTATATATGCGTCAGCCTACTAAGTATACAAATAGGCCCTATTATATTTCAAAATTTAAATCAAATTCTTTAGCCTATACTTGTGACTTTGTAGGCTGCATGTGCTGCACACGAATCGCATGTTCTCTCCTGCTTTATCGTGGTTTGAACAATGTGCGTAATTCCAGCCCATATAATACAGTATAATACAGTACAGTAATACAGTTCGCACTAGTTTCATTTATTTACCTAAGAGAGTATATAGCTAGCTACATCTATGGGCTTTTATGTTTGTCTGTCGTGCGTACTGTGCAGTAGCCTATATCATACATGTGTTGGATAACAGCAACTCTAATCTGGATATGGTTGCTCCTCTGGGTGATCAGGATACGGTTTCTCCTCTGTCTCCCGTCTCTGTTATGTTCCCCTCAGACGGCGAGGCGTCTGTGAGCTGTGTTTGGGTCCAGTGTCAGCTCATAGGTATCTGATGGGGGAGACAGATAGACTAATTACATTACAAATAATTATATGTTTTTAGTGTAGTTTTGACAAATATGTTTGATTGATCGTGATCATGAGATCCAATTGACTATTTATGAATAAAATAACTGACAAGGGAGTTCACAAAATACCTCCATCTAAATGTGGATCTTAACTCACTGTGTGTTTTTGTGATGGTCAGGTCTATACAACAAACATGATTACACACCTACATTTCAGGCCAGACTTTAACCAGTGCTCTGCATTAGAGATTCACAGTGACACAAACAGCATGTGTTTTAAGTTCAGTGTGGAAAATACACACCTTTAACAGGAGGGCTATACTGTTCTAGAACTATCAGGAGCAAGCAATGATTTGTACACGTACCTTATTTAACTAAAATACCAATTTTACATCCACACATTCTATTTCTACCTGAGTTTTACATTACAGTCTGGATGCTCCAGTGCAGCAGAGAGAATCTTCACTCCTGAGTCTCCTATGTGACTGTAGTCCAGATTTAGTTCTCTCAGGTGTGAGGGGTTTGACCTCGGAGCCGAGGTCAAGGAAGCACAGCCTTCCTCTGTGATTCCATATAATAACAAACTACAGGAAGAGAACATTCAATGAATGATTTGGACTCACCTAGTGGCATAGTTGCACCCCATGTCAAATATGATCACCGCTATTCAGTTGACAAATGATTTCACAAAGTTATTAAGCCATTATGACAATTAATTCACATGCAAACATACAATGTGTATTAAAAATGTGTCACCTAATACTTTACACTCCAACACGTAAGAACTTCCAGTTTACAGCGTGGACTCCTCAGTCCAGCAGAGAGCAGCTTCACTCCTGAATCCTGCAGATCATTATCATTCAGGTTCAGCGTTCTCAGTTGAGGGGAGCTGAGAGAAGAGGCCAGTGCTTCACAGCATTTTTCTGTCAGGTTGTAACCCATCAGTCTGAATAAGAAACGAAGACAAAAACATGGCTTTAATTTGAGTTTTTACAGTATCAAACCATTAGGGCATGAGTGGTGCAGTGGTTTAAGGCACTGCATCTCAGTGCAAGAGGTGTCACTACAGTCCCTGGTTCAAATCCAGACTGAATCACATCTGGCTGTGATTGGGAGTCCCATAGGGTGGTGCACAATTGGTCCGGGTTTGCTGGGGTAGGCCGTCATTGTAAACAAAATGAGTTACACAAGCTTCTGATTACAAATAATATGCCATTACAGTAATATAGAGTCTACATAGGTGTGTCAGTGTCACAAACTACAGTAATTGTATCTCTGTTTTGATCTCCAAGAAAATGCATGACAAAAATAATGCTAAAGACTTCAAACTGATAGGTGGAAAGAAATCAACCATGGAGTAATGAAACTGGTCAAAAACTTTACTTCAACAGATCATTCAAATCAAAAATCCAATTTTATTGGTCACATACACATGGTTAGCAGATGCTAATGCGAGTGTAGCGAAATGCTTGTGCTTCTAGTTCCGACCATGCAGTAATATCCAACGAGTAATCTAACCTAACAATTTCACAACAACTACCTTATACACACACAAGTGTAAAGGACTGAATAAGAATGTGTACATATAAATATATGAATGAGTGATGGCCGAGCAGCATAGGCAAGATGCAGTAGATGGTATAGAGTACAGTATATACATATGAGATGAGTAATGTAGGGTATGTAAACATTATATAAAGTGGCATTGTTTGAAGTGACTAGTGATACATTCGAAACTAGTATGGAGATATGAAATAAGACATAACAACGTGAGATTGCTTCTCTTACAGTACATAAATATTTTTTTATAAATACATTGAGGTTTCACAGTACTTACAGCACTACTCTGGAGGCTTTGACCACTGGCAGCAGCCTCAGCAGACCCTCTGAACCAGAGTATTTTCTCAGTTCGAAAATATCTAGCATCTCTGAGGTCAGCAACACAAAGACCAGAGCTGACCACTCTGCAGGTGAATGTTTGGCCTTAGAGAGAATTCCCGATCCCAGGTGCCTTTGGATCTCCTCCACTAAATGGTCATTCAGCTCATTCCGACAGTGGTACAGGCTGATGCACTTCTCTGGAGAGGGGTTCTCCTTGATGTATTCTATTGTTTCCTTATGGCTCTGTGAGCTGCTTCTTGTCTGTGTTGGTAGACCTCTTAACAGAGTCTGATTGGACTCCAGGGAGAGGCTGAGAAGGAAGCTGAGGAAGAGGTCCAGGTGTCAATTCTCACTCTTCAGTGCCTTATCTACTGCACTCTTATGGAGGATGGTTGTAGAGAATTCGTTAGACGTCAGAGGGTCATTGGGTGTGGTTTCCTGTTCTGCCATCAGATTTACATTGTTGAACATGAGAAAGACATACAGAGCAGTCAGACACTCCTGGATGCTCAGAGGCACAAAGCAGTACACCTTTCTCAGGTACAGCCCACACTCCTCTCTGAAGACCTGTGCACACATTCTGAAGTACACTGACACTTCAACATCGATGCCCTACTCTCTCAGGTCTTCCTCTTAGAAGATCAGGTTGCCCTTTTCCAGCTGTTGAAAGGCTAGCTTCCCCAATCCCAGAATTATCTTTTGATTTAATGGGGGTTCCATCTCTTGTTCTATAACATACTTCAGATTCACCTGTCTGGTCTGAAACATCAGGAAGTGTGTGCACATTTGAGTCAGCGTTTTGGGCATCTTCCTACTCTCTGCTTCAACTAACAGATTCTTCAGAACAGAGGATGAAATCCAACAGCATACTGGAATGTGGCACATGATATTCTTGATGATATTCTTCAAATATTCTTGATGACTTGATGTGTGTGAGGATTCTTCTGGCCTGGTTTGGATCAGTCATTCTCTTGATGAAGTACTCATCCTTCCGTGAGTCACTGAACCCTCGCATCTCTTTCACCTGGTCAACACACTCTAGAGGAATGCGATTGGCTGGTGCAGGTCGGGAGGTAAACCAGATGCGAGCATAGGGAAGCAGATTTCCCTGGATGAGGTTTGTAAAGACAGCACATCCACTGTGGTTGGCTTTGTGACATCACACCAGGTCTTGCTCTCAAAATCTAGAGGAAGATGGCATTCATCCAAACCATCAAGGACAAACACAACATTGTACTTCTTGAGGTCTGAGATTCCAGATTTTTGATCTCAATAAAAAAAAGTGATGAAGTTCCATTAACTCTTTTCCTCCATCAAATTCAGCTCCTGAAAAGGGAGTGAAAAGACGAGCTGGACATCCTGGTTTGCCTTTTCTTCCACCCAGGCAAGAATAAACTTCTGCACAGACACTGTTTTTCCAATGCCAGTGATTCCCTTTGTTAGCATAGTTCGGATATCCTTGTCTTGTCCAGGTAAGGGTTTGAAGATGTCATTACATTCTAATGACATCTTGTGTGTCTGGTCTCTTGCATGCTCTCTCAATCTGTCTCACCTCATGTTCATTGTTGACCTTGCCACTTCCACCCTCTGTGTAGAGCTTGGTATAGATCTTATTGAGAAATGTTGGGTTCCTTCAAACAAATACTCAGACACTTCTTCAGATGAGATTTTAGGTTATGTTGGCACGAAGCAAGCTCGCCATAGGAACCTATCAATGCATAAGTATTTCATATTAAAATGTTAACATCATGTAGGAAGTGTGGCCTAGTCTACTTGTTAGCATATGAACAAGTTAAAGTGACTCCCTTATAAATACAGTGGGGCAAAAAAGTATTTAGTCAGCCACCAATTGTGCAGGTACTCCCACTTAAAAAGATGAGGCCTGTAATTTTCATCATAGATACACTACAACTATGACAAGACAAAATGAGAAGAAAAAAAATCCAGAAAATCACATTATGGTGGAAAATAAGTATTTGGTCAATAACAAAAGTTTATCGCAATACTTTGTTGGCAATGACAGAGGTCAAACGTTTTCTGTAAGTCTTCACAAGATTTTGACACACTGTTGCTGGTATTTTGGCCCATTCCTCCATGCAGATGTCCTTTAGAGCAGTGATGTTTTGGGGCTGTTGCTGGGCAACACAGACTTTCAACTCCCTCCAAAGATTTTCTATGGGGTTGAGATCTGGAGACTGGCTAGGCCACTCCAGGACCTTGAAATGCTTCTTACGAAGCCACTCCTTCGTTGCCCGGGCGGTGTGTTTGGGATCATTGTCATGCTGAAAGACCCAGCCACGTTTCATCTTCAATGCTCTTGCTGATGGAAAGAGGTTTTCACTCAAAATCTCACGATACATGGCCCCATTCATTCTTTCCTTTACACGGATCAGTCGTCCTGATCCCTTTGCAGAAAAACAGCCCCTAAGCATGATGTTTCCACCCCCATGCTTCACAGTAGGTATGGTGTTCTTTGGATGCAACTCAGCATGCTTTGTCCTCCAAACACGACAAGTTGAGTTTTTACCAAAAAGTTATATTTTGGTTTCATCTGACCATATGACATTCTCCCAATCTTCTTCTGGATCATCCAAATGCTCTCTAGCAAACTTCAGACGGGCCTGGACATGTACTGGCTTAAGCAGGGGGACACGTCTGGCACTGCAGGATTTGAGTCCCTGGCGGCGTAGTGTGTTACTGATGGTAGGCCTTGTTACTTTGGTCCCAGCTCTCTGCAGGTCATTCACTAGGTCCCCCCATGTGGTTCTGGGATTTTTGCTCACCGTTCTTGTGATCATTTTGACCCCACGGGGTTAGATCTTGCGTGGAGCCCCAGATCGAGGGAGATTATCAGTGGTCTTGTATATCTTCCATTTCCAAATAATTGCTCCCACAGTTGATTTCTTCAAACCAAGCCGCTTACCTATTGCAGATTCAGTCTTCCCAGCCTGGTGCAGGTCTACAATTTTGTTTCTGGTGTCCTTTGACAGCTCTTTGGTCTTGGCCATAGTGGAGTTTGGAGTGTGACTGAGGTTGTGGACAGGTGTCTTTTATACTGATAACAAGTTCAAACAGGTGCCATTAATAACGAGTGGAGGACAGAGGATCCTCTTAAAGAAGAAGTTACAGGTCTGTGAGAGCCAGAAATCTTGCTTGTTTGTAGGTGACCAAATTCTTATTTTCCACCATAATTTGCAAATAAATAAATTTAAAATCCTACAATGTGATTTTCTGATTTTTTTTCTTCTAATTTTGTCTGTCATAGTTGAAGTGTACCTATGATGAAAATTACAGGCCTCTCTCATCTTTTTAAGTGGGAGAACTTGCACAATTGGTGGCTGACTAAATACTTTTTTGCCCCACTCTATGTAAATCATGCTGTCATTCTTTTTTCATGGAGACAAACTTTAATAGTCAATTGGAAGTATTTCCACACCCTGGTTAACAGTTGTGGAGAATAATCTGGGGCAAATATATGCTTTGAAAACTTTGGGGAAGCAGCTTCAAGGGTGGAAACATTTCTAGACCATTCAAATGAACTGGAAATCTCTGATGACATCCGACAATTCTTTGCAAACTGCAGAATACACAGCTTCCTACAACTCTTCTAATATGCTGATATTTCTCAGTGAATGAGAGAGTATAGGAATTCTCTCAACTCTGTGTCAGCATAAAATCAATATTAAAATAGATAGCTCTTACTTTTTTCCAGTGTGTCTTACAAGCTCTTTCTGGTTCATTACTCTTCAGGACATTAATTGTGATCTTCAGAGCCCCTTTGCTGGCATTGCTCTCCTGCTTCTGATCTTCAGCATCCATCCCTTCCTCATCCTCCCACTGACCCTGGGTCATCTGGACACAGAATTATTCTATACTTCTTCAGATGAGACTTTAGATATGAGAGGGACTTGTCTTCAAACAACTAAGGAAGATAAAGATCAAATCAGAGGAGAGCATTTTGAATTGTTGAATTTCAATAAATAATATGTGACTATAAAACACACCTTGACTATGGACGCCAGGTCTGTTTGATGACTGTTAGTCTCAGACTCTGATCCCTCCTGTTGGAATGTACAGACAAAACACAAGGTTACAGACACTACAGGTAACTATACACACACACCTCTTTATATCACTCACAAAGGTGAACACAATCATTTCTATACTCACAACAGTACCCTTAGCTATGAACACCATTAAAAGGTACACTGTTTTTGTTGTCATTTGAGTCTTTGTAATAAAACATCGTATAGCTTCAAACTATGTTAACAGCAATCATGTTGAGCTCGTGATCTGTCAGTCCTTGCATCCATAGCTCCATCTGCAAATTTGAGAGTGGTTACATTTCTGAAACAGCCCCAACACCTGGTTTGCTGTAAACATGAGTGAATGGACAGTTGGTTTTAAAGATAACCCCATATAGACACACCGCAAAAGTTTCCTGTTTACACTCTGTATCCTATTATTCATTAGGTTAGACTAAAGAAGGCATCTATACTTCTAAAGTTCCTTTCACAAAGTCATACAGTAAAGCTTGTCCAAAATACCTTAATACAACCTGAGCCACTCACCTCTGTTCAGTAGGAAAGACTCCCTTACTGAAATAATAATAGAGTTATTATTGACTGGTCACTCTTCATGGACACACAGCTGGGAACAGGTGAGTCTGCTCTCTCCTGCTGGTCCCTATTAAAATAATTACAGCTTACTAAATACCAGAGTTTACATTCTGTATTTGTATCCATGCTTTTTTGCAATGACGACTATCATTCTCCGTGTTATAAGGTGAACATACGGCATACACTTTACACTTTTATATTGTGCCATTTACCTCACTTATCATTGCCATTCCATACTGAGATTAAACAAGGGAAATGGGACATTAAAAGGTCCACTGTGATATTTACAGCAATTCTTGATCATTTAACTTAATTAAATATATCCACTGATTCTAGAAGATCATTTTTTAACACTTCATGAGTTTAGTTCAACTGTTTAGACTGTGTTGTTACAGCATTCAACAATGCATTTAATGTTTTAAAAAAAGAATGGAAACCGAAACCTGTGATTACTTTGGAATCATTGAACCAAAACAACCTCAAAAAGAACTAATCACTAAACAACCAGTAGAGGAAGGCCTACATGAGAAAAAAACAATGAGTTAAGCATTCTGGCACGGCGGCCAGGGCAATACTGTCACGATCGTCGTAAGGAACGGACCAAAATGCAGCTTGGTATGTGTTCATGATGAAGTTTTTAATAAAAGAAAGCACTGAACACAAACTATACCAAAACAATAAATGAATAACGACCGTTAAGCTATAATGAGAACTGTGCTGACACAAGCAACCCACAAACAAACAGTGAAACCCAAGCTACCTAAGTATGATTCTCAATCAGAGACAACTAATGACACCTGCCTCTGATTGAGAACCGTACTAGGCCGAAACATAGAAATCCCAAAATCATAGAAAAACAAACATAGACTGCCCACCCCAACTCACACCCTGACCATACTAAATAACAACAAAATAAAGGTCAGAACGTGACAAATACAGTCTGTAAGCTTACCATTTAGAAGAGATGCCATCGAGTCAATCGCATCCAAACTCCCTCACAAAGGGAGCTCAATCACCTCAAGAAACTCCACAGTGTCCTCAATATTCCTATCTGCTCTGTATTCACAAGAGTGGACATTTCTTGTGCTTAGTGTTTGTTTGGTCTTCCATAAAATCATGCTTTTCAAATGCTCTTTACAAGAGGCATGCTTCCCCAGTCCTTTAGTGATGCCACTGGCATGTTTCCAAATTGAGTAGCCAGTTTGAGTGAAAGCTCTGTCCGAATTAACATTTAAGTCACTCTCTAGTCTAGCATTCAAACCACTCTCTGTGAACCAGGCGCTAACTACAAAAGGCCTGCTTTTCCCCACTGAACATGCGGCTCGGGTAAGTGTCAAGACAAACAGGTGCTTGTTGTTGTTGTTGTTGTTGTTGTTGTTGTTGTTGTTGTGGTTCCCTCGTGCTGCAGGTGCTAGGCCCAGGCTCTTTCTGATCAGCAGGTGGTGCGGGGGACTTGCGGGTATTGCTGCTCGGCTCCTTGTGGTCTGGCTAGCAGAATGCTTGGTGAGCTCGGCATCGCTCTAGGTTTGGTGGTCCTCAGTTTTTATTCTCTTAGCTTTTTTCTTAGCATAGCAATTAACTAGCTGTAATTATTAACCACTACCAAAACTTAACAAAGCTGGTTACTAGCTAGCATAGAATCTGTAGCTAGCTGTCTGTAAAAGTGACTGTTTTCCCTCTGTGAGAAACAAACCCGGTCAACAATAAGGTAATGAAGGCGGTACCAGTGCCAAGTCAGAATAAATTGCTTTATTTTAACGTAATATTACATTATTACATCCCCCCTTCCACCCCCTCCTCAGATTATGAGATTGTGCACTACTGGCAGGCCTGGAAGCGCTACATTGGCAAAACCGGGCATGGTAATGAATCATTATTTGGGGTTGCTTATATTTATCTTGTTACACACAAGTGTTTATTGAAAATGTGTTTTTTGAAAATCCCAACACCCCCTGAGAGGGGCCATGCCCGACTTTGCCAACCCATAGCGCCGGCGCTGTTTTACACAAAGCATAACCCTGCCTTCACAAACACATGGTAAGATTACTTAAAAAGGACACCACAAAGCAGTTATTAACAGAATATGCCCCTAACGTCAACAATAAAACATTTAATAAAAGATTTTAGAAAAGGATGAACTCAAAATTGATAATTTGATCATTCTAGCTGGTAAATAGTTTCTGAAATACTCAACATAATCAAGAAAGGTAGTGGACACCAGGGCCAGGTCCCCAGCAAGCCAAATTTGGCATGTGACTTCTATCCAAATTACAACTTTCTAATTAATTTTTTGGTTTAGAACATGCCAAATAACTATACTACATAACTACCAACTGGTCTACCCCTGAAGACATCATGGAAAATAAGTACTATTTTATACATCCTTTTCTGGTTACTAAAAAGACGTGAACAAAACCTGACCATGACGTCAGAAAATATAGCATAATGACGTCATTGCAACCAGTTTGCCTGCTGGGTCAGTACCAACAGACAGTCAGTGGGTTATTGTTGCGGCCCTCCATGTACGGCCCGGGGCAGAGGCATAAGGAACACGGGGAGATGAAGCTGCACCATGAGGAGTGGAGGAGAACCATGCTGTCTGCATCATAGAAGGACACCCTCTCCCTGTCACAGTCTAGGTACAGCCCCACCCTACGAGGCCCGGCCTGGGCCTCAGCCTGAGTACCTGGGTCACCTGCAGCTGCCATCAGGGGAGTCTCCACACCATCATGGCTGAACACCAGGCCCTTCTCAGGCTTCAGGTGCAACATTATCTCCCTCTCTGGAGACAGGACAGACTCTTTGCCGGAATCTTCCTTCACCTTTAGCCCCACCCCCCAGTCCAGCTTCCCCCCCACCTCCACTTCCCAGTAGTGCTGCCCTGTTTGGACGGTTTCTGTGGAGACGACGGTGGAGGTGGCGGCGTAGTCACGGTAGTAATTGAAGCCGAAGCCGCCCTTCCGGTCTGCGTGCCTGACACTGGCCCCACCCTCTAATACCTTTAAATAGGAATCATCACTGCTGCTAAGGGTGAGGCGCACAGGAACTGAGGGGAAGAGTTCAACAGACAGAGAGAGATGGAGTTAGAGACACACACTTTCCCCTGTTCTCTTTCTCACCTGGTTTCCCCAGTCAGTGCTCACTCTCACCTGGTTTCCTCAGTCAGTGCTCACTCTCACCTGGTTTCCTCAGTCAGTCCTCATTCTCACCTGGTTTCCTCAGTCAGTGCTCACTCTCACCTGGTTTCCTCAGTCAGTCCTCATTCTCACCTGGTTTGATGATCTTTAGCATCTCCTTCCACATGCAGAAGGGCAGGTGAGTCTCGTAGAGGCCGAGATTGAGAGAGTCAGGGGTCACAAACAGACCTCTAACCCTTGACCTGTAACTGAGACAGACAGGGTTGAAACTACCACAAAAAGTTCACCATTTTGGAGTTAGACTGTCTGGAACAAACATTTCCTATCAAAAAAATACTTCATCGTAGGGACACTGCTGGCCATATTGGTCTAAAAGACACAACACATCTCTCAGAAGGCAATACAGGACCTATACATACAGTACCAGTCAAAAGTCTGGATACACCTACTCATTCCATGGTTTTTCTTTATTTTTACTATTTTATACATTATGGAATAATAGTGTAGACATGAACACGAGAAAATAACACATATGGAATCATGTAGTAACCAAAAAATGATTAAACAAAACAAAACAAATCCAAATATATTTTATATTTAAGATTCTTCAAAGTAGCCACCCTTTGTCTTGATGACAGCTTTCACACTCTTGGCATTCTCTTAAACAGCTTCATGAGATAGTCACCTGGTATGCATTTTAATTTACAGGTGTGCCTTGTTAAAAGTTCATCTGTGGAATTTCTTTCCTTCTTAATGTGTTTGTGCCAATCAGTGACAAGGAAGGGGTGGTATACATAACAGCCCTATTTGGTAAAAGACCAAGTCCATATTATGGCAAGAACAGCTCAAATAAGCAAAGAGAAATGACAGTTCATTATTACTTTAACACATGAAGGTCAGTCAATGCGGAAACTTTCAGGAACTTTGAAAATTAGAACCAGGAACAGATATAGCCCTTGGTTCTCCCCAGACCTGACTGCCCTTAACCAACACAAAAACATCCTATGGCGTTCTGCATTAGCATCGAACAGCCCCCGTGATATGCAGCTGTTCAGGGAAGCTAGAAACCGTTATACACAGGCAGTTAGAAAAGCCAAGGCTAGCTTTTTCAAGCAGAAATTTGCTTCCTGCAACACTAACTCTAAAAAGTTCTGGGACACTGTAAAGTCCATGGAGAATAAGAACACCTCCTCCCAGCTGCCCACTGCACTGAAGATAGGAAACACTGTCACCACTGATAAATCCACCATAATTGAGAATTTCAATAAGCATTTTTCTACGGCTGGCCATGCTTTCCACCTGGCAACTCCTACCCCGGTCAACAGCACTGCACCCCCAACAGCAACTCGCCCAAGCCTTCCCCATTTCTCCTTCTCCCAAATCCATTCAGCTGAAGTTCTGAAAGAGCTGAAAAATCTGGACCCCTACAAATCAGCCGGGCTAGACAATCTGGACCCTTTCTTTCTAAAATTATCTGCCGAAATTGTTGCCACCCCTATTACTAGCCTGTTCAACCTCTCTTTCGTGTCATCTGAGATTCCCAAAGATTGGAAAGCAGCTGCGGTCATCCCCCTCTTCAAAGGGGGGACACTCTTGACCCAAACTGCTACAGACCTATATCTATCCTACCATGCCTTTCTAAGGTCTTCGAAAGCCAAGTCAACAAACAGATTACCGACCATTTCGAATCTCACCATACCTTCTCTGCTATGCAATCTGGTTTCAGAGCTGGTCATGGGTGCACCTCAGCCACGCTCAAGGTCCTAAACGATATCTTAACCGCCATCGATAAGAAACATTACTGTGCAGCCGTATTCATTGATCTGGCCAAGGCTTTCGACTCTGTCAACCACCACATCCTTATCGGCAGACTCGACAGCCTTGGTTTCTCAAATGATTGCCTCGCCTGGTTCACCAACTACTTCTCTGATAGAGTTCAGTGTGTCAAATCGGAGGGTCTGCTGTCCGGACCTCTGGCAGTCTCTATGGGGGTGCCACAGGGTTCAATTCTTGGACCGACTCTCTTCTCTGTATACATCAATGATGTTGCTCTTGCTGCTGGTGAGTCTCTGATCCACCTCTACGCAGACGACACCATTCTGTATACTTCCGGCCCTTCTTTGGACACTGTGTTAACAACCCTCCAGGCAAGCTTCAATGCCATACAACTCTCCTTCCGTGGCCTCCAATTGCTCTTAAATACAAGTAAAACTAAATGCATGCTCTTCAACCGATCGCTACCTGCACCTACCCGCCTGTCCAACATCACTACTCTGGACGGCTCTGACTTAGAATACGTGGACAACTACAAATACTTAGGTGTCTGGTTAGACTGTAAACTCTCCTTCCAGACCCATATCAAACATCTCCAATCCAAAGTTAAATCTAGAATTGGCTTCCTATTTCGCAACAAAGCATCCTTCACTCATGCTGCCAAACATACCCTTGTAAAATTGACCATCCTACCAATCCTCGACTTTGGCGATGTCATTTACAAAATAGCCTCCAATACCCTACTCAACAAATTGGATGCAGTCTATCACAGTGCTATCCGTTTTGTCACCAAAGCCCCATATACTACCCACCATTGCGACCTGTACGCTCTCGTTGGCTGGCCCTCGCTTCATACTCGTCGCCAAACCCACTGGCTCCATGTCATCTACAAGACCCTGCTAGGTAAAGTCCCCCCTTATCTCAGCTCGCTGGTCACCATAGCATCTCCCACCTGTAGCACACGCTCCAGCAGGTATATCTCTCTAGTCACCCCCAAAACCAATTCTTTCTTTGGCCGCCTCTCCTTCCAGTTCTCTGCTGCCAATGACTGGAACGAACTACAAAAATTTCTTAAATTGGAAACACTTATCTCCCTCACTAGCTTTAAACACCAACTGTTAGAGCATCTTACAGATTACTGCACCTGTACATAGCCCACCTATAATTTAGCCCAAACAACTACCTCTTTCCTAACTGTATTTAATTTATTTATTTATTTTGCTCCTTTGCACCCCATTATTTTTATTTCTACTTTGCACATTCTTCCATTGCAATACTACCATTCCAGTGTTTTACTTGCTATATTGTATTTACTTTGCCACCATGGCCTTTTTTGCCTTTACCTCCCTTCTCACCTAATTTGCTCACATTGTATATAGACTTGTTTTTTTATTTTTTTTTTATTTTTTTTTTTATTTTATTTTTTTTTAACTGTATTATTGACTGTATGTTTGTTTTACTCCATGTGTAACTCTGTGTCGTTGTATCTGTCGAACTGCTTTGCTTTATCTTGGCCAGGTCGCAATTGTAAATGAGAACTTGTTCTCAACTTGCTTACCTGGTTAAATAAAGGTGAAATAAATAAAAAATAAATAAAAAGTGCAGTCCCAAAAACCATCAAGCGCTATGATGAAACTGGCTCTCATGAGGACCGCCACAGGAAAGGAAGACCCAGAGTTACCTCTGCTGCAGAGGATAAGTTCATTAGAGTTAACTGCACCTCAAACTGCAGCCCAAATAAATGCTTCACAGAGTTCAAGTAACAGAAACAACTCAACATCAACTGTTCAGAGGAGACTGCGTCAATCAGGCCTTCATGATCGATTTGCTGCAAAGAAACCACTACTAAAGGACACCAATAAGAAGAAGAGACTTGCTTGGGCCAAGAAACATGACTAATGGACATTAGACTGGTGGAAATCTGTCCTTTGGTCTGATGAGACCAAATTTGAGATTTTTGGTTCCAATCCCTGTGTCTTTGTTGTGAAATGCGGAGTTGGTGAACAGATGATCTTCTCATGTGTGGATCCCACCGTGAAGCATGGAGGTGTGATGGTGTGGGTGTGCTTTGCTGGTGACACTGTCAGTGATTCTTTAGAAGTCAAGGCAAACCTAACCAGCATGGGTACCACATCATTCTGCAGCAATACGCCATCCCATCTGGTTTGCACTTAGTGGGACTATCATTTGTTTTTCAACAGAACATTGACCCAAAATATACCTCCAGGCTGTGTAAGGGCTATTTGACCGGGAAGGTGAGTGATGGTGCTGCATCAGATGACCTGGCCTACACAATCACTCAACTACAACCCAATTGAGATGGTTTGGGAATGAGTTGGACTGCAGAGGGAAGGAAAAGCAGCCAACAAGGGCTCAGCATATGTGGGATCTCCTTGGAAAAGCATTCCTCATGAAGCTGGTTGAGATAATGCCAAGACTGTGCAAAGCTGTCATCAAGGAAAAGGGCTAATTTGAAGAATCTAAAATATATTTTGATTTGTTTAAAAGCTTCTTAGGGATAGGAGTCCCGCTAGCGATTTCAGATGAAGCTGGAGGGCGCGCAATTCAAATAAATAATCATAAATATTATGGATTTTAAACATTTATGTACATATAAGTGTCTTATATCGGCTGAAAGCTTAGATTGGTTTTAATCTATCTGCACTGTCCGATTTACAGTAGCTATTACAGCAAAAACATGCCATGCGATTGTTTGAGGACGGCGCCCCACATCAAAATATTTTTCCACCGGCACAGGTTTCATACGTTCACAAATAACGATTAAATATTCACTTACTAAGCCTCCCGGGTGGCGCAGTGGTGGTATAGAGTCTCTGCTGTTCCACCAGAGACTCTGTGTTCGAGCCCAGGCTCTCTTGCAGCCGGCCGTGACCGGGAGGTCCATGGGGTGATGCACAATTGGCCTAGCATTGTCTGGGTTAGGGAGGGTTTGGCCGGTAGGGATATCCTTGTCTCATCGCGCACCAGCGACTCCTGTGGCGAGCTGGGCGCAGTAAACGTTAACCAGGTCGCCAGGTGCATTGTGTTTCCTCTGACACATTGGGTTGGATGCGTGCTGTGTTAAGATGCAGTGTGGCTTGGTTGGGTTGTGTTTTGGAGGACGCATGGCTTTCGACCTTTGTCTCTCCCGAGCCCGTACGGGAGTTGTAGCGGTGAGACAAGATAGTAACTACTAACAATTGGATACCACGAAATTGGGGAGAAAAGGGGGTAAAAAAATAGGAATTGCATCCAGGGAGCTAATTTTCAATATGACCTTTCTCCTGCAATTCTAAAAGGATGGTCTCTCTCTCAAAAAAATCTGGTTGGTTTTTCTTTGGACTTTCTCCTACCATATCTATTGTGTTATATTCTCCTACATTATTTAAACATTTCCATAAACTTCAATGTGTTTTCTTTCCAATGGTACTAATTACAGTGGAGCAAAAAAGTATTTAGTCAGCCACCAATTGTGCAAGTTCTCCCACTTAAAAAGATGAGAGAGGCCTGTAATGTTCGTCATAGGTACACTTCAACTATGACAGACAAAATGAGAAAAACAATCCAGAAAATCACATTGTAGGATTTTTTATGAATTTATTTGCAAATTATGGTGGAAAATAAGTATTTGGTCACCTACAAACAAGCAACATTTCTGGCTCTCACAGACCTGTAACTTATTCTTTAAGAGGCTCCTCTGTCCTCCACTTGTTACCTGTTTGAACTTGTTATCAGTATAAAAGACACCTGTCCACAACCTCAGTCACACTCCAAACTCCACTATGGCCAAGACCAAAGAACTGTCAAAGGACACCAGAAACAAAATTGTAGACCTGCACCAGGCTGGGAAGACTGAATCTGCAATAGGTAAGCAGCTTGGTTTGAAGAACTCAACTGTGCGAGCAATTATTAGGAAATGGGAGACATACAAGACCACTGATAATCTCCCTCGATCTGGGGCTCCACGCAAGATCTCACCCAAAAATCCCAGAACCACACGGGGGGACCTAGTGAATGACCTGCAGAGAGCTGGGGCCAAAGTAACAAAGCCTACCATCAGTAACACACTACGCCGCCAGGGACTCAAATTCTGCAGTGCCAGACGTGTCCCCCTGCTTAAGCCAGTACATGTCCAGGCCCGTCTGAAGTTTGCTAGAGAGCATTTGGATGATCCAGAAGAAGATTGGGAGAATGTCATATGGTCAGATGAAACCAAAATATAACTTTTTGGTAAAAACTCGTCGTGTTTGGAGGACAAAGAATGCTGAGTTGCAGCCAAAGAACACCATACCTACTGTGAACCATGGGGGTGGAAACATCATGCTTAGGGGCTGTTTTTCTGCAAAGGGACCAGGACGACTGATCCGTGTAAAGGAAAGAATGAATGGGGCCATGTATCGTGAGATTTTGAGTGAAAACCTCCTTCCATCAGCAAGGGCATTGAAGATGAAACGTGGCTGGGTCTTTCAGCATGACAATGATCCCAAACACACCGCCCGGGCAACGAAGGAGTGGCTTCGTAAGAAGCATTTCAAGGTCCTGGAGTGGCCTAGCCAGTCTCCAGATCTCAACCCCATAGAAAATCTTTGAAGGGAGTTGAAAGTCCGTGTTTCCCAGCAACAGCCCCATAACATCACTGCTCTAGAGGAGATCTGCATGGAGGAATGGACCAAAATACCAGCAACAGTGTGTGAAAACCTTGTGAAGACTTACAGAAAACGTTTGACCTCTGTCATTGCCAACAAAGGGTATATCAACAAAGTATTGAGATAAACTTTTGTTATTGACCAAATACTTATTTTCCACCATAATTGGCAAATAAATTCATTAAAAAGTTTAAGTGTACCTATGATGAAAATTACAGGCCTCTCTCATCTTTTTAAGTGGGAGAAGTTGCACAATTGGTGGCTGACTAAATACTTTTTTGCCCCACTGTATATGCCTATCCTGGCTTATGGGCCTGAGCTATAGGCAGTTTAGTTTGGGCACGTCATTCAGACAGGAAGTGGAGAAAGAGGGGCCTAGCCCTAATTAACACTTTTTGGGTTAATACATGATTCCATATGTTATTACATAGTTTTCATGTCTACATTATTATTCTATAATATAGAAAATAGTCCAAATAAAGAAAAACCCTTGAATGAGTAGGTGTGTCCAAACCTTTGACTGGTACTGTATATTTGCTCATGTCATTGTATTCACATGTGTATATTTAATGTTTTTGCACTTAGGTTTGGCTGTGTCCTTCATCTTCATCCCCTCAATAACAGAAAGGCCTCTTTCAGTCCACCACTGTGAACACACATACACACACATCAAATCACTAATTATGAAAGGCAGACCACAAGACAACCAGTAACTAGACTCCGTGAGACTCCTCTCACCTCTAGAAAGTAGTCAGACTCAGGTATCTCCAAAGCGGACTGCAAAGTCACTTCCATCTCCCGACCAATCATCAGCGTGTTCTCTATTACACAATCATTCTTCAGCATGGCCGCCACAGTTTTCTTCTCTTCCCTCTCCTGCTCCTCCTTCAACTCCTCCTCCCTCCTCCTCAGGAACTGGTGCAGCTCCTCGAAACAGGAGGAGATGTGAGCCGACAGGCTTTTAGATTTCTCCTGTGATGGGATGGAAATGTTTGACTGTATGACACACCACTTTCTTCAAGCTTTACTAAAGTCACATTCACAGATTAGTCAATTATTCAATACAATAACACGTACAATACAACTTTATTGTCCATTAGTTACAGCCAACAGTATGTGTAGGTGTGAGTGAGAGAGAAAGAGATTCCCTCACCTTGGTCTTGATGATCTCAGAGGCCTGCTGTTGGTTCAGTCCTTCCATTTCACGGTTCTCTTTCACCAGGAACCCCAGAGCTCCCCTCAGAACGTTCTAACAACACAGAGACTAGGATTCAATCAAATACCCCCCTACCAAGCAAGCAATTAAAAAAAATAAAAAATGTCATGTAATCTACTCATTTTGCCATGGGGCAGAGATACATTTTTGCCGTTTTAAAGCTAATTTCCTGCAATTCTACACATTTTACAGTGACTTATGCCATGTTAATGATATCTGAGTGAGAGTGACTAACAAAATCAATGGAGGCACCCTGAGGTCAGGACCCCTGGACACGTGCCCTGCATGCCTGGTCGGTATTCTGCCGACTTAACTGACCCTCATTAACCGGTCAACGAACGGTAAGAAAATGTCCAACCAGTAAAATGACGTGACCAACAGAAAATACTATCAGAGATATGTATATAATGACGAGATGCTTATGTTTCTGCCCTAACAATGGGAGTCGTCCCAAGGCGGGAAGGCAGGCGACAAGATTAGTCCCAAAATAAGCCCATGTGACTTATTTTGGTGAGAGTGAACCTCTCGCTTCGCCTGTTCCTCTCTGATACTGTGCATGTGTAACAGTTTAGTTTCTGTCCCTCTCCTAGCCCCTACCTGGGCTCGAACCAGGGACCCTCTGCACACATCGACCACAGCCACCCTCGAAGCATCGTTACCCATCGCGACACAAAAGCAAAGCAAGGGGAACAACTACTTCAAGGTCTCAGAGCGAGTGACGTCACAGATTGAAACGCTATTAGCGTACACCCCGCAAACTAGCCATTTCATATCGGTTACACATGCATACAAGGGTCGGCCATTTTTCATTAAGAGCTTAATGGAAACATCGTTTTACAGTCAAAAGGCTATAGCCCGGCCTCCCGAGTGGCGCAGTGGTCTAACATGCTGACCAGACCGGACACGTGAACTGCGTGAGCGTTGCAAAATAAATGTACACATACTGTACAAGTCATTCAATCATTGCACCCACACTGCTTGCGCGCATCAGCGAGTGTCTGCATGGCCAGGAGCTAAAATATAACTTGGTTCTATTTGTGATGCTCAACACGCTGCAAGTCCTGCCTCTCCCATCTTCTCATTGGTTTTTAGGAGAATATACCCACATGGGTGATTGAAAGATGAACTGAGGTCCACACTCCAGTCAGTTGTTGTAATGTACCTTACAGTTGGTTGCCAACCGCCATATCAAGACCAAATAAGAAGAAGAAGTCTGAAGGAAGGAGGAGAGATGACTAGAAAATCATTTGGTTGACCTTTTTATCTGTGGATTAATTGTCGGAGTAGAGGACCTTGTGCATTTCAGGTAAAATAACAACCCAATGTTTATATCACAGAACAAATGAGCAAGCAACAGGAAGCTAGCTAGCTATATTGCCATAAATGTTTATTGCTTTTTGACCTGTCCCAAAATTAATATAATTGGTTCAGTGTTTTGATATTTCAACCTGCGTGTCCTGATAGCATCTGGTGTGGGGGGACAAAATCCACATGTGCAATGGTGCACGCAGACACACACGTGCGTGCGGTCTGGTCAGAATGTTAGGCACTGCATCGCAGTGTTGCGGCGTCACTACAGCCTGGGGTTCGATCTGGGGTTCGATGGTGTCCAACAGGGCGGTGCACAATTGGCCCAGCGTTGTCCGGGTTAGGGGAGGGTTTAGCCAGGGGGGTTTTCCTTGGATCATCACGCTCTAGCGACTCCTTGTGGCGGGCCGGGCACCTGCAAGCTGCCAGTAGTTGTCAGTTGAACAGTGTTTCCTCTGACACATTGGTGAAGCTGGCTTCCGGGTTAAGCAAGTGGATGTTAAGAAGAGCTGCTTGGCGGGTCATGTTTCAGAGGACGCATGACTCGATCTTCGCCTCTCCCGAGCCCGTTGGGGAGTTGCAGCGATGAGACAAGATCGTAATTGGATTGCAATTGGATTTCATGAAATTGGGGAGAAATAGGGGGGTATAATGAAAAAAAAAGTCTATAGCCTATTATTGAACATGCAATTCCTGTAATGAAGCAGCTAATTAAACATCATTTTTAAACATTTGCCAAAATGAAATTAGCGGAAAACACAGTTCTAAACAGCGCATCTAATGTGAGCAGTTCAATATGTGAGTGAGATGAAAATCTCCATTAGAAACTTAGACTGAGGGGGAATCTAATAGCAACTGCTAGGATGGGTTGCTAATATGACTAGGATTGTGCCTTTGGCTTCTGGACAACAAAATAAAGATGATTAAAAAAAACAATAGAACAGGAGAGAAATGCTGGTTAAAGGCATCAGGAAGTCTTTATAAAATAATTGCCTCCACGTTTCTATGGATGGATTTTCGCAAAAACAACTGTGAAGCAAGACATGCCTCATTATTTACAAAAATGTTTAGGTTTAAACTATTTTTTGGCCTCCCGAGTGGCGCAGTGGTTTTAGGCTGTGCCACTAGAGATTCTTGGTTCGAGTCCAAGCTCCGTTGCAGCCAGCCCAGCGTCGTCCAGGTTAAGGGAGGGTTTGGCCAGTAGGGATGTCCTTGTCCCATCGTGCACTAGCTACTCCTGTGGCGGGCTGGGCGCAATGCACGCTGACACGGTTGCCATGTGTACAGTGTTTCCTCTGACACATTGGTGCGGCTGGCTTCTGGGTTAAGCAGGCATTGTGTCAAGAAGCGGCTTGGCTGGGTTGTGTTTTGGAGGACACACTGCCCTTGATCTTCGCCTCTCCTGAGTCTGTACGGGAGTTGCAGCAATGGGACAAGACTGTAACTACCAATTGGGGAGAAGGATAAAGTTTAAAACAATTTTACTGGCTCAAGCTCACATTGCAAAGTGGTGGATGATGCGCTGATAGTCAACGGTAGGCAGACTATAGCCTACGCATCCAAATGCGCGCTTTACGAGTTCAGATTGAGAAATAGAAATAGCTACTTTTTAATCGTCGCCACAAGTTTCTAACACACGATTACATATAGAATTGTTATTTTTTGGGCTTACAAAAGCAGGTTTCACTCCAGTAGCCTACAGGCTTTTTGAGGCGCTACTCTCATGCTGTCTGACAGGTGGTAGGCTATTCCGCTCCTCAAACTAGGCTGTCTATATGTGTGATAAATAAAATGCATGACGACTCACAAAAATACAAATGAGCCAATTTAATTCCACAAAATTATGCAAATGAACCTATAGACCGATAAGCTTGACTGGTCAAATGTATTTTCGGCAGCTTTAACAGTTAACCATTAACATCCATAGTTGGGACCTAGGACCCCTAGCGGCTGGGGGCCCTAAGTGACTGCTTATGTCGCTTATGCCTTTTTATTTATCACACATACAGAGAGCCTGGTTTGAGGAGCGGAATAGTCTACAATGCACCACCTTTGACATCATTTTCGCTTGAGGCGACATCGGTAGCGTTTATTGTGAATGTGATCTCTGTGAACATCTGGGAAATTGACTTTAAAAGATGAATTGTCAGTATGCAATCCCTTGTCTACATCTCCCATTTGATAGAATGCCAGAGAGCCAACAGAGCTTGAGAACAGATACATACCACAACACTCCTTGTGACTGAGAGAATGCATGTAGCCTACTTTGCCATGGGTTTAACAGTGTTTACAGATTTAAAGATTATATTTATGACAGAGTGTCACGATCGTCGTTGGAATGAGGTGAGGACCAAAGCGCAGCGTTGTGAGTGTTCATCATATATTTATTAAACCGAGAACACTAAACAAAATAACAAAGGAGAAACGAAACAGTTCTGAAAGGTGACAAACACATAACAGAAAATAATCACCCATGAAACACAGGTGGGAAAAGGCTACCTGAGTATGATTCTCAATCAGAGACAACTAACGACACCTGCCTCTGATTGAGAACCATACCAGGCCAAACGCAAAACACAACATAGAAAAAGGAACATAGACAACCCACCCAACTCACGCCCTGACCATACTAAAACAAAGACATAACAAAAGAACTAAGGTCAGAACGTGACAGAGAGAGAAAGAGAGCAAGATTGAAAGAGAGAGATTAAGAAAGAGATTAAGAGAGAAATTAAGAGAGAGAAAGAGATTTTGCAAGTTTTATCAAGTTACTTACTGTTGTATAGAACACTAAAACACAGATTGAGGAAATTAAATATAGACTTGGAAACCTACAGGCAAGAAAAGTTATATAATAAACATCTCTTACCATTTAAGACGTTCACACAGCAGTATAAGTACAATTATGAGGTTTAAAAAGAACTGTGCTGTCATAGACCTACACACCTTACTGATCTTTGCTGCCTCTTTCACAGGTGTGAACGTGTGTCCCCGGTGCTTTTCTCCATCTCTGCAGATCACACACACCAACCTCTGGTCTGTCTCACAGAACAACTTGAACTTCTCGTCATGCTCTGGACACACCAGCTCTGAGGCTACAGTGCGTCCCTGCGGTGCCTCTGGTCCCCTCGCTGCGAGGCCACTCTCCTCCTCCTCTCGGGCCACATCTGCCATATTGGTCAAGACACGGTGAGCCCGGAGATCCTTCTGGCTGAAAGGGCCGCGGCACTCTGGGCAGCGGCTCTGGCTCTTCGCTGAGCTCTGCAACAGGTGAGCTCTGATGCAGGGGCGGCAGAAGGTGTGGTCGCACGGTAGACTCACCGGGTCGGTGAAAAGGCACAAACAGACTGGGCACTGGAGCTGCTCGGACAGGACTGATGTCATATCTGTATTAAAGTTCTGGTACACCTTTACTATTATTTCAATGTTTTTCTGTCTTTGAAAAGTTCACTGTCTTGATCCTCGGTGCTCAACAGGTGAAGAAAGACATTTAAGTTTCACTTTCAATTCCCTTTGTTCAGAGTTCATACGTCCACAACACATTCTCTCGCACCTGTAAAACTAGCTGGACTGGAAATGTTGGGGCCACCTGTTTAGGCCTAACTAGTCTTATATAAGAGGAACCACAGAGAAACCTGTTGCCACTGCCAGGTTATTGGTTCATTCCTAGGCTACCTATCAACGTTTTAAAGCAATACAATACCGTAGTGTCCCTCCAGGCTATCCTCCTGGACAAGCTTATCCCATTGAGGCCCAAGATAAAGCCAGTCAGCATACTACACCAATCCATCCACTTACTAAAAAGACTAAAGTAGGGTAGATCAGCATTAGACAGATAAGCAATCTTTAAAGTGGAAAGGAGTGATCTTGAACAGGTTTGACTCTCCCATGGTTTTAAACACCCCAAACTTGTATGAACTAATCTTTTACCTGTGTTCTGTTACATCACACAGTCTTTTGATATGAACTCAAAATGTTCCACCAAGGACACCTGTTAAATTCCCAATGTATTGGTTCAACAACACCAGCGCATTCAGAAATTACTCAACCCACTTTACTTTTTCCACATTTTGTTGTGTTACAAAGTGGGATAAAAATGGATTTGTCATTTTTGTGTCAATGATCTATGTAAAATACTATCATGTAAAAGTGGAAGAACAAATGTAACATTTGTAAATAAGAATTCAACCCCCTGAATCAATACATGTTAGAATCACCTTTGTCAACCATTACAGCTGTGAGTGTTTCTGGGTACGTCTCTAAGAGCTTTCCACACCTGTGCAACATTAGCCCATTATTCTTTTCAAAATTCTTCAAGCTGTCAAATTGGTTGTTGATCATTGCTAGACAACAATTTTCAGGTCTTGCCATACTGTAGATTTTCTAGAAGATTTAAGACAAAACTGTAACTTGGCCACTCAAGAACATTTACTGTCTTCTTGGTAAGCAACTCCAGTGTATATTTGTCCTTGTAGTTTAGTGAAAGGTGAATTAATCTCCCTTTGCCTGGTGGAAAACACACTGAACCAGGTTTTCCCACATAATTTTGCCTGTGCTTAGCTCTATTCCGTATCTTTGGTATGCTGACCAACACCCCAGTCCTTAATTACTGTATTACAAGCATGATGCAGCCACCACTATGCTTGAAAATATGTAGGGTGGTACTTAATGTGTTGCATTGGATTTGCCCCAAACATAACACTTTATATTCAGGACAAAAACACATCATTGTCGTGCCATTCATCTGCTGCCATCACCTCAGGTTTCAGCATGTTAATGCACAGTCCCATATTGGAAGGATTTGTGCACAATTCCTGGAATCTGACAATGGCCCAGTTCTTCCATGGCCTGCATACTCACCAGAGATGTCACCCATTGAGCATGTTTGGGATGCTCTGGATCGACAACGTGTTTCATTTAAACTAATATCGAGCAACTTCGCACAGCCATTGAAGAGGAGTGGGACAACATTCCAATCAACAGCCTGACCAACTCTATGCAAAGGAGATGTGTCGCGCTGCATGAGGCAAATGGTGGTCACCCCAGATACCGACTGGTTTTCTGATCCATACCCCTCCCTTTTGGTTTTTAGGTATCTGTGACCAAACGATGCATATCTGTAATCCCAGTGATGTGAAATCATTCATTATGGCCTAATGAATTTATTTCAATTGACTGAATCTCATATGAACTTCAACTCAGTAGAACCTTTGAAATTGTTGCGTTTATATTTTTGCTCAGTGTACATGTATGAAGACCCATGTCCACAGGGGCTCATCTACAGACACGGAGTCCAACATCACTGGCTGCTCCAGTGTCTGTCTGGTGGCTTTGAGAGACTGACTCCAGTGTCGATGAAAGTGGCTTCCTGCTTTCTTGAGGGAAACACTACTACAGCTGTAATGAGCACAAATGATATCTAGCCCTGAGGTACACTGAAATCCTTCTGCATAAAACATTAAAACTATGTGGAATGTGTAGAAAACAGGATTTTATTCAGTTGTGAGAAGAGCACAGTTTTATCTGAATTCACAGACAGTCAAATACAACTGGGCATACAGACAACTGGGCATACAGACAACTGGGCATACAGACAAAACAGTAAAGAATTACAATACATCAGCAATAGGCAAACAATTCAGAAAAAAAATAGAGGGGGAGGAAGAAAAGAGAAACATGGACAGAGACTCGTGGGTGCAGGTGTCCCATCTAGCATAGTGTCCTTACAGCAGGCTTCTTCTACACTTCTTCTAGAGGTCTCTTCCAGCAGAACTCCCTCTGCACTCCGAGATAAGATGAAGAAATAGAGGGATGAGATGGAGGTATAGAGGGTGGTCTCTTATAGCAGTCTTCCTCTGCACTCTGTTGAGCCACAGCAGCACAGTAGCTCCTTTCCCTCCACACTGCCAACCTCGTAGTTATAGTCCCATGTCAACTCTGTCCCCGCCCGGATACGCCTGCACACACACACACACACGTTAGTGGATGACTCAGTGGTCAACGCGCAACATTCACAAGTGCTCAGCACAAAACCACATTTCAAATAATACATGTTTCTTTATCAGAGTAACAGGCTTCTACCAAGTCTATGTAACCATGTCTAATACAGAACACTCACTTGCTGGCGAAGAAGGCTACCCAGGGGAAACGCAGATCGTGTGTGTCTACAAACACATTCTGGACAAACAGGTTAGCACTGCAGCTATGCTGTAAGGGGGAGAGATGAGAGGGAAGAGAGGAGAGAGAGCTTAATTCCCTTTGTCAAAATGCATATAGTCTCCATTGCAAACTGGAATGTTGCGCGCTGATGAGGCATAGGAACTCGGAAATCTCTGACTTCAGTGAGTTCAAGATAAATGGGACCTGGAGAAAAAACTAGCTCCAACTCAGAAAAATGATTTTGAATGGTCAACCAACACGGAATTCCAACTCGGGTCTCTTTCTAGAGCTCCGACTTTCCAACCTGAAGTTCACGGACGTCATGATTTGTATTTTTACAAGTTCCCAGGTGTCTTGAAAGCAGCACAAGATGCTGAAGGAGCAGCTCTTCCGCTGTCTGACAGATGTTCCACTAAGACCCTGTATCTGTATGCTGTACGCGTGTGATAAATAAGATGCATAACCAATATACTGTACACACGAGCCAATTACATTCCACTAAATTATACAAATGTCTCTATAGACCGATAAGCATGACCAGTCAACTGTATTTCCATCAATGAATAGGCAAAAACTTTGGCCGGCGGAAATTTTATTTATCAGCTTTTTTATGCATTTATTTTAAAATCAGACAAAAGCCAGCTATTACCGATTAATGGAAAGTGACACACACGTATCACACTCACGTTGAGGTAGCGCCCCAGGTTGCCCTCCAGCTTGGCGTCGATGATGTAGCAGGACTCCTCGCCATCGAAGAACTGCCGTGTGTTTTTAGGTCCACTGTCTCCCCCCGTCCCCACCCTTACCCTGTGCCCCTCCGTGGCCCCCCGGGCCTCCCCCTGGCCCCATCCCAGCCCCTCCAGTCTTCACCATCAGGCCATGGGAGTTCTTCAGAGCAATGCCTCGCGTGGACTTCACAGCCACCTGCCTCTTCACCGCACCTGAGACAGGAGGCAAGGAGAGGGAGGAGAGGAGGACGATGGGGAGAAGAGAAAGGGTCAATTCAGGGAGAAGCACCACATGAACAGGTCTGGCAATACCTGATAAAACACAGATCTATGAACCCACAGCCCCAACTTCCCCCTCTCCTCACCTGTGTTTTCCCCTCCCCCATTCTTCTTCTTCCCCCCTGCCCCCTCATCCTCGCCCCCTTCTCCCTCCCCCCTCCAATTTCCTCCTAAACCGGTGCACGTTTTCCTCCGCCTTCCCTTCTCCCCGTGTGCATTTCCCTTCTGCCTTCCTCTTCTCCCCCTTCCTCCCCCATCCTCTCTTCTCCCTACCTCCCCATCCTCTCCTCTCCCTTCCTCCCCCATCCTATCCTCTCCCTTCCTCCCCCATTCTATCCTCTCCCTTCCTCCCCCATCCTCTCCTCTCCCTACCTCCCCTCTCCCTTCCTCCCCCATCCTCTCCTCTCCCTACCTCCCCCATCCTCCCCTCTCCCTTCCTCCCCCATCCTCTCCTCTCCCTTCCTCCCCCATCCTCTCCTCCCCCATCCTCTCCTCTCCCTACCTCCCCCATCCTCTCCTCTCCCATCCTCCCCTCTCCCTTCCTCCCCCATCCTATCCTCTCCCTTCCTCCCCCATCCTATCCTCTCCCTTCCTCCCCCATCCTATCCTCTCCCTTCCTCCCCCATCCTCTCCTCTCCCTTCCTCCCCATCCTCTCCTCTCCCTACCTCCCCTCTCCCTTCCTCCCCCATCCTCTCCTCTCCCTACCTCCCCCATCCTCCCCTCTCCCTTCCTCCCCCATCCTCTCCTCTCCCTTCCTCCCCCCATCCTCTCCTCCCCCATCCTCTCCTCTCCCTACCTCCCCCATCCTCTCCTCTCCCTACCTCCCCTCTCCCTTCCTCTCCCATCCTCTCCTCTCCCATCCTCTCCTCTCCCATCCTCTCCTCTCCCATCCTCTCCTCTCCCTACCTGCCCCATCTTCACCCTCTGTGTGTTTCTCTCTCTCCTTGTTGTCATCAGATCCAGAGCTGATGGTCTGGACGTCATCACTGTCCGACAGCGTCATCACATCCTGTCTCTTCCCTCCCTCCGTCTTCACTGATTGTTGACTGCGGAGGGCGTAAAAACACACAGAGTCACTCAACATTATCGAATGTTATTCATATGGCACATTCTACCAGGTATATTTGATATTGTGCAACACAGGCCTAAAAGGGCCAAGCCAGAGTTAAATAGGTTGAAATTACATTTCACAATCATTCATTACGTACCTTTTCTGGTCTCCGGGGTCCTAGAACAGAGAACACAGGAGAAGGTGTATCAGTATCCAACCAGAGCACCGGAACACAAATAACTCATGAATAAACATGAGAAGGAATCAATCATCACATGAGAGGGTGCCCAATCAGAACACCAGGAGATGAAAGCAAGAGATCGAGGCTGATCGATTTCTCATAATATATGTAATAGGATCTACACAAAATAGCTGAGATGGATATGGGCTACCCCCCCCCCTTACCTTCTTCTCTATCTTCAGTCCCTCCATCTTAACGGTGGCCTGGGAGGTAGAGGGTTGGTTGGTGAGCCAGGACGCTACTTTACTCTTCCCACTCTCCTCTGGCATGGGGGGCGGCTTCCTGTCCTCCTTCCCCCCCACTGACACACTCATCCCATCCTTACTGTCCTGGCTCCCTGGATGGGGGCAGATTAAATAAATATCATTTTACATCACGCTGCTACATGTAAAATGGTTCAGCTGTTTTTCTCAATATCAAATATATCTGGGTAACAATTAAGTATCTTACTGTGATTGTTTTCAATTAAAATATTAAAGAATGTAATAAATGTTTCTAGAAAATGGCAATTTCTCAAGCATGAATCTTGCTAGGAGTGTCTGAGGGTATTTGTGTATTTATTAAGGATCCCCAGTTGATCCTGGCAAGTGGGGAGGAGGAAACAGATAACTAGCTGTTATTGGCAGAGATGTTTGGAACTCTTTCTTATTAACTCATTAACCGCCTGGTGATGTCATCAGGCAGGACAAAACTCCATCCCACCACAACAGGCTGACCTTTCAGGAGGTCTTTTCAAATAGCTCTTACACCAACCTCAGTGTGGAAATATATATATCACATTGACTGCAGTGGGCCTTTAACATAACTTCCTACTGCAGGCCCAGCGTGACAACTGGGGGTTCAGTTAAGTGCGCACACACCTTCCATGACGCCCTTGGCCTGGCGACGGGTGGTGTAGCTCCTCCACACAGAGCTGGAGCTGTAGTAGGGGTCCTTCACAAACGTGTCGTCTGAACTTTTGTCGTTGTTCGACTCTTCATCACTATCCCCATCCTTAGAGGAGTCGCCACCAGCACCCCGCGCTGACGGAGAGAAGGAAGTCGGAAAACCACAAAAGGTGTCATTTCAGACCCTATGCGAGTCCTAAATGGCATCATAATCCCTACATAGTGCACTACTTTGGCTCTGGTCAAAAGTAAAAGCCAGACTAAACTGTGACCCCTCACCTTTGCCAGCGGGGTTGGCAGCATTGGTTCTCTGGGGGGGTTTGGGAAGGTTCTTGTTCTGCAAAGCCAGGGAGGACGGGGGGGGGTTCTTCAGCCTGGACATGTCCACCCCACTCCCGTCACTATCTGAACAGTGGGCCTCACTCTCATACCCTTCCTTGAAGTTCTCCACACTCTCTATGTGGTCCAGGTTAGCAAAGTACTCATCACCCATCTCCAGACCCTCCTTGTCCGCAAAGTCATCTGTCAGAATCTTACCTGGGAGAAAGGGAGAGGGAGAAGAGAGTAAGAGAGAGACGAGAGGGAGTGAGGGAGGGAGAGAGGAGAGGGAGAGAGAGACGAGAGGGAGGGAGAGAGAGAGACTGGAGGGAGAGAGGGAGGGAGAGACGAGAGGGAGGGAGAGAGGGACGAGAGGGAGGGAGAGAGGGAGGGAGAGACGAGAGGGAGGGAGAGAGGGACGAGAGGGAGGGAGAGAGAGAGAGAGAGGGAGGGAGAGAGAGAGAGACGAGAGGGAGGGAGAGAGAGAGACGAGAGGGAGGGAGGGAGAGAGAGAGGAGAGAGAGAGAGACGAGAGGGAGGGAGGGAGGGAGGGAGAGAGAGAGGAGAGGGAGGGAGAGAGAGACGAGAGGGAGGGAGAGAGAGAGACGAGAGGGAGGGAGAGAGAGACGAGAGGGAGGGAGAGAGAGACGAGAGGGAGGGAGGGAGGGAGGGAGGGAGGGAGAGAGAGAGAGACGAGAGGGAGGGAGAGAGGGACGAGAGGGAGGGAGAGAGGGAGAGAGAGACGAGAGGGAGGGAGAGAGAGACGAGAGGGAGGGAGAGAGAGACGAGAGGGAGGGAGGGAGGGAGAGAGAGACGAGAGGGAGGGAGGGAGAGAGAGACGAGAGGGAGGGAGGGAGAGAGAGACGAGAGGGAGGGAGGGAGAGAGAGACGAGAGGGAGGGAGAGAGAGACGAGAGGGAGGGAGAGAGAGACGAGAGGGAGGGAGAGAAAGACGAGAGGGAGGGAGAGAGAGAAGGGAGGGAGAGAGGGCGTGCGGGACAAAACCACATGAAAACAACACTAGACACTATGGAACACAAAGGTTTTACTATCTCATCCTGGAATATACCATGTCTGAGGTCATCTGCCTTTGGTCTAAAGAACAGGAACCCAGACTACAAATAAAGTGGAAATACAGACATTGTAATCTTCAATGGTATAGAGGAGACAAACCCGCTGGTTGCATTCTCGGGGTTACAGAGAGCTGGTAGTCCCATCCACTGAACTACCAGGTGTGGAACAGGAAAGACACTCAGGGGAATGCTAACTTGGTGTAGCGCTGAGCCAACGCACTCTATTAAATTAGTCAAAAGAGGAACAATTTACACCTGGCCAGAAATTAATAAGGAAACTATCCCAACAGAGACAAATGTCCTCATGTGTGCTACCTATATTCCCCCAATAGAATCCTCATACTAACGATAAGAGCTTCTCCATCCTGGAGGGGGAGATCAACCATTTCCAGGCCCAGGGACATGTACTAGTCTGTGGTGACCTAAATGCCAGAACTGGACAAGAACCAGACACTCTCAGCACACAGGGGGACAAACACCTGGAGGAGACAGTATATCCTCCCAAAAATCCCCCCCTAGACACAACTATGACAAAACAACCAACAAAAACATGTCACAACTCCTGCAGCTCTGACGCACCTAGGATCTCTACATAGTCAATGGTAGACTTTGAGGGGACTCCTATGGTAGGTACACCTACAGCTCATCCCTTGGCAGTAGTACTGTAGATTACTTTATCACTGACCACAGCCCAGAGTCTCTCAGAGCATTCAGTCAGTCCACTGACACCCCTATTAGACCACAAGCAAAATCACAGTCTACTTGAACAGAGCAAAACTCAATCATGAGGCATCAAAGCCAAAGGAACTGCACAATATTACGAAATGCTATAGAAAAGTGTAGTGTAGAAACCTACCAAACAACAACAAATTCAATCCCTTTTAGACAACTTCCTGGACAAAACATTTCACTGTAACAGCAGAAAGCCGAAACAGTATATTCGACCTTTCAGCTTCCCTATGAAATCTAAAAATCTCAAGCAGACAACCAAAGAAAGTTCAAAGCAATGACAAATGGCTGGATGAAGAACGCAAAAACCTAAGAAATTGAGAAACCTACCCAACCACAAATATAGAGACCTAGAAAACCTGAGTCTACTACGCCTTCACTATGGTGAATCACTAAAACAATACAGAAAAAGGAACAGCACGCCAGAAATCAGATCAATGTAATTGAAGAATCCATAGAATCTAACCACTTCTGGGATAATTGGAACACAAAAACAAAGCATAATCTATCCCAAATGGAGATCTATGGATAAACCACTTCGCCAAACTTTTTGGCCCTATAACAAAAGGTACAAACAGCAAAAACATATACATGATCAATCACAAATCTTAGAATCAGCTATTAAAGACTACCAGAACTCACTGGATTCTCCAATTACATTGAATGAGCTACAGGACAAAATAAAAACCCTCCAACCCAAAAAGGCATGTGGTGTTGATGGTATCCTAAATGATAAAATATACAGACTTCCAACTGGCTCTACTTAAACATCATCCAACGCTCTGGCATCTTCCCCAATATTTGGAACCAAGGACTCATTACCCCAATCCACAAAAGTGGAGACAATAGCTTGACCCCAATAGCTATTGTGGGATACGCATCATCAACAGCAACCGTGTGAAAATCCTAAGCAATATCATTGACAGCAGACTCGTTCAATTCTTCAATGAAAACAATGTACTGAGCAAATGTCAAATAGGCTTTGTACCAAATTACTGTTCGACAGACCACATATTCACCCTGCACACCCTAAACAAAACTCATGCTTTGTTGATTTCAAAAAAGCTTTTGACTCAATTTGGCATGAGGGTCTGCTATACAAATTAATGGCAAGCAGTGTTGGGGGGGGAAAAATCATACAACATTATAAAATCCATGTACACAAACAAGTGTACAGTTAATATTGACTAAAAATACACACACATTTCTTTCAACAGGGCTGTGGGGTGAGACAGGGCTTGAGCCCCACCCTCTTCAACATAACATAACATAACATAACATTACATATAAACAAATTGGCGAGGGCAGTCTGCAGCACCCGGCCTCACCCTACCAGAATCTGACCTGGGCCCTGACAGTAAATCTCAGTAATACAAAATTGTTGTTCCAAAAAAAGTCCAGATGCCAAGAACACAAAGACAAATTCCACCTAGACACCGTAGCTCTAGAGCACACAAAAAACAACACATACCTCGGCCTAAATATCAGCACCACAGGTAACTACCACAAAGCTGTGAACTGAGAGACAAGGCAAGAAGTGCCTTCAACGGCATCAAAAGGAACATAAAATCAGGATCTGTCTAAAAACCCCAGTTATAGAACCCATTGCCCTTTATGGTTGTGAGGTCTGGGGTACGCTCACAAACCAAGAATTCAGAAAACGGGACAAACACCAAATTGAGACTCATCCAAATGATGCATGCAGAAGCAAAATTATGCCGATACCCGCTAATGATCAAAATCCAGAAAAGAGACATTAAATTCTACAACCAGCTAAAAGGAAGCGATTCCCAAACCTTCCATAACAAAACCATCACTTACAGGGAGATTAACTTAGACAAGAGTCCCCTAAGAAAGCTGGTCTTTGGGCTCTGTTCACAAACCCCCAGGACAACAACACAATTAGACCCAACCAAATCATGCGAAAACAAAAAGATAATTACTTGACACATTGGAAAGAATTAACAAAAAAACAGAGCAAACTAGAATACTATTTGGCCCTAAACAGAGAGTACACAGTGGCAGAATACCTGACCACTGTGACTGACCCAAACTTAAGAAAAGCTTTGACTATGTACAGACTCAGTGAGCATAGCCTTGCTATTGAGAGAGGGCGCCATAGGCAGACCCGGCTCTTGAGAGAAGGCAGGCTATGTACACACTGAGCTGCACTTCAAAACCTCCTGCCAAATGTATGACCATATGAGAGACACATATTTCCTTCAGATTACACAGACCCACAAAGTATTTGAAAGCAAATCAAATGTGGATAAACTCCTGTATTTATTAGGTGAAATACCATTGAGACACCACAGCAGAGATGTAACCTGTTGCCACAAGAAAAGAGCAACCAGTGAAAAACAAACATCATTGTAAATACAAGCCATATTTATATTAGAAAGTTATAACACATAGCCATAATATGATATTTCAAATGGCTCTAATCCTCTGAAACTAATGTTTACTGCTAATTGTTGATTGTTTATTTGACTTTTGTTTATGATCTATTTCACTTGCTTTGGCAATGTAAACATGTTTCCCATGCCATTAAAGCCCTGAATTGAATTGAGATGTGAGGAGAGAGAGAGAGAAGAAGGGAAGTAAAGGAAATAGGGCAAGACTTTCTACATTAGTATTCATTCTGCATTCACATGTAGGCATTTAAACAATTATATACACTGACAAGGAGCCATGTGCTGTTATGAATGGTCTTATTATGCAGTCCACTTCTGTTAAGGGAATTTTTTATCAATGATGACTAATTATGTATACATTTCAATCAGGACTGACTAGTCCAAATGCTATTATGTACTGTACATAATGAATTCTCTCTCTCGCTCCCATTCCCAATTGTATATAATATAGTCAGGAGTCTAGTAACAATGACGGTCTGTTCCTTTGTACAAATGAATGAACTATCTCCAGATGGCAGGGACGGACTATCTCCAGACTGTCTAGAATGCTGATTTACACTGACTGACCTTGGCTTTAGGCGAGGAGGGAAGGCTCGAGAACTATAGGGCCTCTCTACCCGTGTCATGAAGAGATAGAACATTTAGAAAACGCTGACGTCATTTTCAGTTTATAACCTGTGGGAAAATGTGTATGTACCCAGTACTCTCTTGAATTAAACGCTGTTACCTGACTTTTAAGACCGGGGCTCTGTCCATTTCTTATAAAAATATTGGGTCTTACAATCCCATAGAATGCATTGACAGAGTATTTAATTCTGATTGGGAAAAATATAGAGGAATTTAGAATTCCTCTAACAACTTCCTACATGTAATGCAATGTGAATACCGGTACATACTGTTATCCATGTGTAACGCCTGCTATAACGCCGCTCTGTCCCCTCCTCCACCACACCACCCAGCGACGTACCTGCGTAGATACAGACGAAGGACCCCTTGGCCACGTCGTCCAGACAGCGGATGCCCCAGCCTTTGTTCTGGGTCTTAAAGAGCTGCAGCCTCACCTGCAGACCGTGCTGCACCAGACGGTTAGTACACATCTGACTGCAGCACTTACAACGCTTATTACACTCATAAATCCTGAGAGGGGGAAGGACGGAGAGGGGGAGAGATTAGTAAGAGGGATGTCTGTGTTTGTGGCTGTGTGTGTTGTTTGTGTGCGTCTCTCACCCGGTGGGCAAACACTCCTCCAGTCTCTTTTGTGTGTATCCAGCCGTGTGGTTGATCTGTGCTCCAGGGGTACAGGCTGTGGCCTGCAGGGTCAGCTGGTGACACGAACACTTGGACCTGCACAACACACACAATCTCCATTTCAACAATTTCAATTGACTAAATGAGTTATTCCCTGATTTAACAATTGGACATGTGAAATCTAAGACAGAGCCCAGATGAGGGGGTCACGAGGGGGTCACAGGAAGGTCAGAAGATCAAGAGGCATAGTACTGACTTGTCCCTGCAGCCGTCGGTACAGTCACAGCCCACCAGGAACTCAGGACTGGTGTTGATGAACACTCCGTCTTCAGGGATACGCTCCTTACCTGGGAACACACAGACATCAGTCACTGATGTCTTCAGGAATTCTTCACCCTTCATCTCAATTGACTCCCTATTCCAGGTAGCCTAGTGGTTAGAGCGTTGGGTCAGTAACCGAAAGGTTGCTAGATCGAATCTCAGCTGACAAGGTAAAAATATGCCTTTCTACCCCTGAGCAAGGCAGTTAACCCACTGTTCCCCTGAGCAAGGCAGTTAACCCACTGTTCCCCTGAGCAAGGCAGTTAACCCACTGTTCCCCTGAGCAAGGCAGTTAACCCACTGTTCCCCTGAGCAAGGCAGTTAACCCACTGTTCCCCTGAGCAAGGCAGTTAACCCACTGTTCCCCTGAGCAAGGCAGTTAACCCACTGTTCCCCTGAGCAAGGCAGTTAACCCACTGTTCCCCTGAGCAAGGCAGTTAACCCACTGTTCCCTGGGCGCCGAAGAATGTCCAATTATGGCAGCCCCCCCGCACCTCTCTGATTCAGAGGGGTTAAATGCAGAAGACACATTTCAGTTGAATGGATTCAGTTGTACAACTGACTAGGTATCCCCCTTTCCTTACGTGTTGTGTAGCTAGTGCACCACCATTGGCCTGTACTATACAGGAAGACCTAGCGCTCTGATGGGTAATCGTTTGATTGAGGCCTCTATAGTAACTCAAGGCCTATATACTGATTGAGAAATCCCTCTCCTCACTGTAGGCCACGTCGGGGGGTGGTGTGATGTCGATCTCGTTGACGCAGGACAGGGGAATGTCCTCGCGGCCGTTGGTGATGTCTCGGATGTAGTAGTAAGGCTTCTGGGGCTGGAAGCGCCGGTCGACCAGGACATAGGGGTCCAAGCAGAACATCTCCAGGAAGATGAAGTCACAGCGCGTCTGGAACAGGTAGCGCTGGATCTCTGCCATGCTGCGCAGACACAGCCCACAAGGAGACTTGTAGATCACATGGAACGACATCTGACAGGGGGGTTGGGGAGAGGGAGAGAGAGGGGGGATGAAAGATAGTTAATACCAAAATCTGTCCCCCTATTATAATCCAATCCAAAGATAATACTTCTCAAAGCTCTTTTTCTGTCTTTACCTTGCGGTTGACTCTCCGTCGGCCCGTCATGCGTCTGAACTCGTACAGTAGAGGGGTGAGCAGGGGGTTCCTGCCCCGGTGCATATCTGGTCTGGAGGGCCGGATACGGTTGAGACAAGCAGGCTGGCAGGTGTGAGGCAGGTAGAAGATGCGGTCTGTGGGGGCGCGGTACGAGGGCTCGTGGGGAATCCGGTCGTTACTGAAGGTGTATGGGGTCACTGCAGGTGCGGGGGCGGTGGGAGGAGCTTGGGGAGGAGGGGGCAGAGACTGCTGCTGGTGTTGGATAGGCTGTAGGGACGTGAGAGTCTGGATGTTGCCAGTCTGAAGGACATACATTCTGGAGGGGGGTGCGAGAGTGAAGTAGAGTTATGAATTCCTATAAAACAGCATATTTGTGAGTGTGGCTCTTTAGTAAGAGATTATGTTCAATAGCAGAAGGAGAAGGGACCTAATTAATGCAGATTTGATGTTTTTTTTTAGGTTCATACATTTCCTGTCCCCTCTCTCACCTGGATGAGTTTCCAGGAGAACCAGTTGGAGGTTGGGGCTGCATGGCTTTAGGGGCGTGGCTATTACTGGCCAATCCAGTGCGAGAGCCTCCTGGCGTGGGAATGTATGGAGAAGTACTCTTCTTAGCCATCTGATACTTAGGACTGTTGAGGGTGGGGGAGACAGAGAGGAACAGGAGGGAAGAAGGGGGGATCAGGGAGAAAAGGGGTAAATGTAGCAGCGAGAGGAGAGAGAGGATGTCCATTTTCAAGGAATGTCACAAGATTTAAACTGTGTGTCTGTGATACTCACTCTGTTCGTGCAAGCTGATTGGGCTGGGAGGGTGTAGGAGGGATAGAGGAGGGTGGGGAGAGGGGATGGGGGGATTTAGTGGGGGTCCCACTGGGGGTTATGGTGTTCCCCCCACTGTGATACTGGACCACGGGGCCCTTGGTCCTCAATGCTCCTACAGAGAGAGAGAAAATGGTTAACGACATCCCAATGAAGTAGAGACTAGAGTTATCCAATGAAGGACAGGCCAAGGTTCCGTCATGTCCAATATAATATGTGATCCTGCTGGGTTATTAAAGATGGATTGATTGGTTAAGTGATTGGTTTGATTGTTCATATATTAAATGATTGATTGAATAGAGTGAGTGTTACCCATGCTGGGGCGTGTCCTCTGCTGGCCAGCCATCTTCTTCTCCTGGGTGTTGGCACAGTTGGTCTTCAGGTTGAACATGGGCTCCAGCCTGGTTGAACCGCGGTAGATCCACTCACTACGCTTGTCATCCTGAAGGAGAACAAATAACCATACAAACGGATTACAACAGAGATCACTTTTCAGTCATTTAATTGCTTTATCTTACCTTATTTTCATATTTTGTTGAGTGTCTGCAGAAGTAGTATAAAAATGTGATTCAAAACCACAAATTAAACTATCCCTGTTTATAACATGCTGGGACCATCATGTTAAATCAGACTATAAATAAAGTTGGCTGGTAATCAAATCCCAGTGATGATGTCATCATACCAGGAAGAGGATCTTGACGAGGCTGCCGTCCACCTCCTCCACTCTGCTCCTCCACCATGTCCCCTCCCACTCTGTCTTGATGACCTGGCCTGCCTTCAGCAGCACCATGGGCCTGTTGGGGTATGACGTTATATATTCCTCTATGAAGTCTTTACACGATGCATCCTCTATGTCCTCCCATGTACGCTTCACTGGGGGAGAAAATATGATGGGGAGAGGAAGAGGAGAGATGGTTAGTGAAGACAATGGGGCAGAGGGGGGGGAGCGGAGGGTGAGAGAAGACAATGGGGCAGAGGGGGAGAGGAGAGATGGTGAGAGAAGACAATGGGGGAGAGGAGAGATGGTGAGAGAAGACAATGGGGGAGAGGAGAGATGGTGAGAGAAGACAATGGGGGAGAGGAGAGATGGTGAGAGAAGACAATGGGGGAGAGGAGAGATGATGAGAGAAGACAATGGGGGAGAGGAGAGATGGTGAGAGAAGACAATGGGGCAGAGGGGGAGAGGAGAGATGGTGAGAGAAGACAATGGGGGAGAGGAGAGATGGTGAGAAAAGACAATGGGGGAGAGGAGAGATGGTGAGAAAAGATGTGAAGAGGTTAAGCTGAGGTCACATCCCAAAACCAGATTGATAGGAGAAAAGAGAGCATATTGAAAGGAAAGAGAGGACATGAAGACAGAAAGGAGGGTTCTTACTTGGTCTGCAGACAGGATAGAGCTCAGGCAGGGTCACGTAGGAGGCATAACCGTCGTCAAAGAAGATCAGGAACCTGAAACACACATAGACAACAGTTGAAACAGCTTCACAATCCTTCACCAAACACACAGAGGATATTTGAAACATGCTCACACACACACAGCTTCCCACCTCATGCGGTTCTTGTTGTTGGGCATCTCTGCCACGATGCCAGCGTAGAGCCAGACCTGGTTGCCGTCCTTGTACTTGGCGACCACCCTGGCTCCCACGTATAGCCTCTCCAGGGTGGGGTGGTAGTGAAACGCTATGTGGTTCCCAGACAGTAGACTCTTCCCCTTGTTCTCAAACTTCACCTTGTACTTACTGTAACCATTACCTACAAACACACACATTCAATGTCAAACTTCACCATGCGTGTGTGTGTGTGTGTGTGTGTGTGTGTGTGTGTGTGTGTGTGTGTGTGTATGCATGTCTCACCGACAGGGTTGATGGCGATGAGCATTCCACTGTGCCAGGTCTTGGTGCGTTTCTTTCCCAGAAGACTCATCTCCAGTCTGATTTCATCATCCTTCAGGGAGGGGTTAGGCTGGGTGGGTGTGTTCCTGGGCGTGGCCTGGGACACAAACACTGCTGGCATGGGCACTGGGCCACCTACACAAAATAAAAAACGCACATGAACATTTGTGCAGTATGTATACACACAAAGACACTGCCATCATGGACAACACTGAAGAGAGAACGCCACCTAGCGACCCGGAGATATACATCAATCACAGACATAGAATTGCACATTGGTGCCATTACCTGGCTGTTGTATAGCAGGCCCGGAAGAAGAGTTCTTGTTGACTGTCTGGGCCAGCTTCAACACCTGCTGGGAGGAACGCTGGAGAGCTGCCGACGCCTCCTTAAACTACAGGAAACACAAACAATTAACACATACATGTGGATATTGTTCAAACTTCTTTCTGAATTTTAACTACCACCAGTATTTGTTTGTATGCATGTATGTACGTACAGTGGGGCAAAAAAAGTAGTTAGTCAGCCACCAATTGTACAAGTTCTCCCACTTAAAAAGATGAGGCCTGTAATTTTCTTCATAGGTACACTTCAACTATGACAGACAAAATGAGATAAAAAAATCCAGAAAATCACATTGTAGGATTTTGAATTAATTTATTTGCAAATTATGGTGGAAAATAAGTATTTGGTCAATAACAAAAGTTTATCTCAATACTTTGTTATATACCCTTTGTTGGCAATGATAGAGGTCAAACGTTTTCTGTAAGTCTTCACACTGTTGCTGGTATTCACACTGTTGCTGGTATTTTGGCCCATTCCTCCATGCAGATCTCCTCTAGAGCAGTGATGTTTTGGGGCTGCTGCTGGGCAACACGGATTTTCAACTCCCTCCAAAGATTTTCTATGGGGTTGAGATCTGGAGACTGGCTAGGCCACTCCAGGACCTTGAAATGCTTCTTACGAAGCCACTCCTTCGTTGCCCAGGCGGTGTGTTTGGGATCATTGTCATGCTGAAAGACCCAGACACGTTTCATCTTCAATGCCCTTGCGGATGGAAGGAGGTTTTCACTCAAAATCTCACGATACATGGCCCCATTCATTCTTTCCTTTACACGGATCAGTCGTCCTGGTCCCTTTGCAGAAAAACAGCCCCTAAGCATGATGTTTCCACCCCCATGCTTCACATGGTATGGTGTTCTTTGGCTGCAACTCAGCATTCTTTGTCCTCCAAACACGACGAGTTGAGTTTTTACCAAAAAGTTATATTTTGGTTTCATCTGACCATATGACATTCTTCCAATCTTCTTCTGGATCATCCAAATGCTCTCTAGCAAACTTCAGACGGGCCTGGACATGTACTGGCTTAAGCAGGGGGACACATCTGGCATTGCAGGATTTGAGTCCCTGGCGGCGTAGTGCGTTACTGATGGTAGGCTTTGTTACTTTGGTCCCAGCTCTCTGCAGGTCATTCACTAGGTCCCCCCGTGTGGTTCTGGGATTTTTGCTCACCGTTCTTGTGATCATTTTGACCCCACGGGATGAGATCTTGCGTGGAGCCCCAGATCGAGGGAGATTATCAGTGGTCTTGTATTTCCTAATAATTGCTCCCACAGTTGATTTCTTCAAACCAAACTGCTTACCTATTGCAGATTCAGTCTTCCCAGCCTGGTGCAGGTCTACAATTTTGTTTCTGGTGTCCTTTGACAGCTCTTTGGTCTTGGCCATAGTGGAGTTTGGAGTGTGACTGTTTGAGGTTGTGGACAGGTGTCTTTTATACTGATTACAAGTTCAAACAGGTGCCATTAATACAGGTAACGAGTAGAGGACAGAGGAGCCTCTTAAAGAAGTTACAGGTCTGTGAGAGCCAGAAATCTTGCTTGTTTGTAGGTGACCAAATACTTATTTTCCACCATAATTTGCAAATAAATTCATTAAAAATCTGTGATTTTCTGGATTTTTTCTCCTCATTTTGTCTGTCATAGTTGAAGTGTACCTATGATGATAATTACAGGCCTCTCTCATCTTTTTAAGTGGGAGAACTTGTACAATTGGTGGCTGACTAAATACTTTTTTGCCCCACGGTATGTATGTATGTATGTATGTATGTATGTATGTATGGGGAAGAGAGAGAGAGAGAGAGAGAGAGAGAGAGACATCTTTGAACACCGGCTGGGAGGAACACTGGAAATCTGCAGATAACAGGGTCAATTAATACACATTCAATTAACACGAGTGTGTGTGTGACTAATTATTTGTTCTCTCACCATTGCATCCTGGACAGGTATCCCAGGTTTCTTGGGAGGAACCACTGAGAGGAAAGAGGTCAGAGAAGAGAGAAAAGAAACCAGGTTAGACATTCACTCCTGTGTCTTATCCTGGAGCTGCCCCCCTGGAAAGGTTTCCTTTGGTAAACATATTGTTTAGCTCACTGGGAGTAAGTGGCAGTACGTACGTAAGCCCACAGCGATGACATCATCATCGTCATCATCATCGTCAATTTCTATGACATCAGAGGACTGAACCCCTCCCACTCCACCCTCATCCTCTGAAGAGCTCTCCTTGTAGACCAGACCCATTTTACTGTAGGTGGACTTCACCAGCGCCTCACACTCCACTATGGACCTGAAACACACACACACAATGGAGAGAATCACACAGACGGTAACACACACACCAGTCCTATTTTACAGTAAGCCGGGCCTCACATTCTTCTGTAGACCTGACACAGAGACACACACCCTAAAGTCTTCTAATCTACTATGGACCTGAGAAAGAAAGAAACAAAACATCATCCCCCCCCACACACACACACTCACTGGTTGGCATTGTTGAAGAGTTTGTCCACCACCTCCTCTTCCTTCTCTTTCTGCTCCACCCATTCTTTGAGCTCAGCCAGCTGGGCCTTCCTCTGGCGGACTGCCTCGCTCCTCTCCACCTCCTCCTCAATCCACTTACTCAGCTCCTCCAGAGACACACCCAGCTCCTCCTCCAGACCAGAGTCCCAGCCCTCCACCTCCATCCTGTGGGGAGACAGGAGTGAGAGATGTAACGGGGGCCAGGCAGAGAGAACGATGGAGACCGGGGTTGAGACATCGAGAGATTTTATAGAGTTAGCTAAGATTACATTGTGACTGATCAAGCTAGTGTTAGCTAGCTAGCAAGCCAACTACACGCCATTCTGAACATTGTTGTAATTTCAGGGCCGATTAAACGTTGGGACTAAAACTCACCTGTACAATGTTTTTAAAATATCACCCTAGGTAGTTTATATTGTAACAAAGGTCATGCATTGGTGTTTTCAATTTCATGTGATCGTCGCATTGTTTTGAAATGAGGGACCACTGTTCAGGGACATCGACCGTGCTCGTGGTAGTTGTAGTCTTATAAATAAACGTATTTAACTCATCTTAGAAGACCCAAATAAACCTTTGAAACTCGTTATTTGGAATGAAAGTTATTGTAATCAAAAACCTTTTACACCATTTGTATATCATACTAACATAGGGGAAAGAGACTCTTAGTGAAAAATTTAAACTACAACTACCAAACGTCACATCGGCAAAAGGTTACCACACAGCCGTGAGCGAAGAGGACAAGTTTAGCAGTCAGAAATATTGTACTGTAGTAGCTTTAAATTACATTCCTGGGGGAATGCACTTTTTAAATTAAGTGATTTTGTGCTCGTAATCACAGTGGATCTTCATTTATCGGACAAGTTGAGTGTATTCAAACAATCTTGCCAATTCTAAAGTTACCTCGCTAGCAAGCTAACGTTACTGAGCTGGGGAGGCAGACTAGCTAGCTATGCTATAACAAGCAGTTCAGCCTTTTGTAGTTGCCTTCTCTAAATCTATATCCGCTCACCGTATAATGCATCTGCAACTAAAAACTGTTTTATGAATCGAGACTATTTTTATTGGAAGTTAATGAACTCACACATCATTATTGTCCATTTATCCAGTCATTCAGCTAGACAGCTCCAGACCACTCACAATAACCCGCGTACAACTTCTTCCTGTGGCTTTCCGGCAGACTAGACGCGGTGTTGCGAATTGCTGCCCTTAGCAGGTCGGAATGCGTATTGCACATTTTGATCAAAAAAGGGAAATGGGGTAAAACTTCAATTGCACCATCAAACCCTGCTATACACTATCCACAAAAACCATCAGCCCATCCCATTACTTTGGCACTAAACGATCCTACAGCATTGCAGGCTGTCAGCCTGGTCGGATGGAACCCTTCTCTCAAAACTTCCTGTCGATCTTCTGCACTAAAATCTCACACACAAATATTTGCTGCTGCAACTACCATCTATCTTTTGTGATTTCCACTCCATCAGTGCAGTTGATCACCATGGCTATTACGCAATAAATCCAACCTTTCTAAAAACTAATCTTTTCTGGCTCTCTCTCTTCAGGTCTACTCACTGGTGGCTTCCCAGTCGACTCACTCACCATTGGGCTATCCTCTACTCTCTTCACTGCCTCAGCATAGGAAACTTTCAGTCCCACGTGAACTCTGGCAATCTCAACCTGTCTCCCTCTCACAGGGCACTTCAGATCCACAGCTGCATGGGAACCCCCACAATTGACAGACAGTGTTTTCTCTATGGCAGCTGTACACTCCCTCTGACTACCCTCCTGCACATGTTTTACATTGTGGGATCTCCCTGCTGCAATATGTCCGAAACGTTGGCACTTAAAGCACCAAAGTGGGTTCGAAACAGGCCCTCGCAGAAAATCAAATATAACCTAACCAGACCTTATGAGGTAGAAACTCTGTGTCAAAGCTCAACAAAACTGACAGGGTATTGTCAGTCTCGCCATTGCCACCAGGTCTACGTCTCACCAAACGGCAGGCGTCACAAACACTATGAATATTCCTTTTCATTTGAACCACCTCTATACTCAACACTATCACCCCTTTTAGCGGTGCCCTGCTCCGGAGAGCAAAGCACACCACAGGTTGAGCCCCGGGCCGTGTGACTCGAAGTGCCTGCTCTGTCGCTGCAGGTAATCCTGGACTGGCTCATCCTCAGAGTGCTCACCACTGCTGTCTGACTCCATTTAGAGATCGTCAAGATTCTCAAGAGAGCATGAAGACCTATAAGTAATATTACTTGGTTTGTAATCAGGAGACATATGTATGTGCACCTCGAACGAAGGTGTATACCCAGGAGACATATCTCTGATCTTAACAGCACTATTCTTACGCTATCGCATCATCATACCTCCCGAAAAGAAGTAAAGTGGACCTCTTTCCCTCCACCAATGCTCTGCTTACAGTCAGACTGAATACATGTAGGCTCCTTCAATGGTTGTGTTATTCCCATTACCTCATCCCTTTCTTTTAACTCTCACTAATTATTGGCAATTAACATGCATTATGTTTATTGAAAATGACATGAAATCATCGACCATCCTCTGACCAGGTCCTTATGCTCAAGCCATGAATTGACCCTTTCCGTCTTCAGAAGTTGCAGCTTTCAAAGACTTGGCCTCTCTTGCTTGACCTGTCATGATATATTATTATATTGCTAGTTTGTTTTTTGCTCTTCAAGTGCTTTGAGACTCTATGGAAAGCGCTATAGAAATGCAATCAATTATTATTATTCTAACCTAGACTGCATATTGTAAAAACATCACAAATTAAACAGACATTCAAGTATGCTTTTTATTGTCATGAAACTTTCTCTCATGGCTTCGCCTATTTGTTTTAATGGAAAGCAGATGTGAATATGACAGTGGCTGATTAGGAATACAAAAACTAAAATGGTGGTCATTCCTACATTTATCTGACACTGGTCCATGACATGCTGACAACTGTAGACTTTCCCAAAAGCACATTGCCTAAACATAAACTGTACTGTAACAATTTGAAATCCTCATGGTCCCATTTGCTCCTGTTTTCCAAATTATCATGGTGTGTGATGTTCATCTCCAGATCTGTGGACTGATGAATTCTCCAAACTTTTAAGTACCACTCCCTTCATGTGCTTCCTGCTCCTCTTGATTCCCACAAGTCTAACTACGAAACCAAACTTCCCACCTTCAGCACACTAGCCACAGTTGGGCTAGGGTTCTTCCACTATGCTCACATTATTTCCTGCCCAGTGTGGAGTGAGGTCACTCCTCAGGTTGTTCCTCCATATTCTGGTATGCGGCGACAGAGATGGCGCTGTAGGGGTTCAGGACCATCTGGGCACAGCGCACTATGGTGAACAGCAGGAAGGAACACAGTAGGAAGACAAAGAAGAGGGCAAAGCCCAGGTCCACATCCACCTCCATCCTGGCCACCGGCAGGAGAGGAGGGTCCATGACTTATCGTATCCAATTGAGACTGATGTAGACTGACAAAGGTAAAAAAAAAAATATATATATATATATATATATGTGTGTTGGACAACACTAGAATCCAAACTTTCTCTCTCTCGTCCGTCCTTTTGTATCTATCTACTTGTTCTAACAACATAGAATCGTTGCTTGTTCTAATGAAGTGTCTTAATGCTGTCTATGCTTCCCTAGAAGACGTCTCTTTAGTCTCCTCTCTATCTACGTCGTGTTAGGATGTGTGAATCTCCTCTTGCTTCAATGCCTTTCCCTCTGGACCATACTGCTCAGGGTCCAGCCCCCTCTCTCTCTCTCTCTGCTCTCTCTCTGGTCTCTCTCTGCTCTCTCTCTCTCCTGCTCTGTCTCCCCTCTCTCTCTCTCTCTCTCTGCTGTCTCTCTCCCCCCCCCCCCTCTCTCTCTTATTTGCATAGGGTTGATGTACTCTCCACTTGTGTGAGTGTCTCTCTAGTGGCATCAGAGTACAGGAAGCAATCTGCATCTTTTTGGTCAGGATCAGTTTCCACCACCGTCTCAAGTGAATTGCCACCAAGGCATCATATCCTTTTTCAATTCCTCTACCTTTATTTTGTCCTGATCAGCTTTTGTTTCATTTTGATTGTTTTGTTTTGTTGTCAAACTAAGTCTATATTCTCTCTCTCTCTCTCCCTTTCTCTCTCTCTCTCTCTCTCTCTCTCTCTCTCTCTCTCTCCTAGCAGTCCTACTCAATGGCCCCTACTTTATCCCCCAATGTCCCTACCACCATACCCAATCCACTCTACTGTAGGCCAGCTATTCTACGGGCTTCAGCATGCAGAGGACACGTGTACTCACACCTGTGTCAGGTAATGGTATATCTATAGGAAGGTGAAGGTGCATTACAGTGTTTAAACACCTCAGCAAAACACCAACACACAACACAGCTACAATGTCTCCTCTCCATACTGTATATACATATACATCCCTTTGGATGAACACACAGGCACAGAGGTCTAATGTACAGTCATGTGTTTGTTTACCCACAGATTGACAGTTGTTTGCTTTGTTTCTCCCTTCCACCCAAGTCTACGTTTCCAAGTTTACGTTTCCACCACAGGGTAGGCATCATGCCACGTGCTGTACCCCCTAGTCCTGCCTCCTGCCCCTCCTGCTGGTTGTTGTTGCCTCCTGGGGAGTCCCAGAGCCCGGCCTGTTGCCTCCTGGACTGAGTCCTGCTGGCTGTTCTAATCTCAGTTACGGCCTGATCGTCACCAAACCCCTCTTTAACTATTCATGGGACACAAGTGCCAAGTGTGACTGAGTACGTCCATCTGTTTGTCCATCCCCAGGGGGGTTGGGAGTGGTGTCCATCCCCAGGGGGGTTAGGAGTGGTGTCCATCCCCAGGGGGGTTGGGAGTTGTGTCCATCCCCAGGGGGGTTGGGAGTGGCGTCCATCCCCAGGGGGGTTGGGAGTGGCGTCCATCCCCAGGGGGGTTGGGAGTGGGGTCCAGGAGAGGTGAAGAGAGGGAGGAAAGTGAGAGAGAGACAGAGAAAATGAAGGAGTAGGGAAATAATTCTCATGTCATATTCATGTTCAGACCACTAATGATGTCACACAGAAGAGCGTAAGATGTCAGGAACATCCAGGTACAATCCCACCAGAGTGATACTACTGACCAACCTGAGAAGGAAGGAGTAATCCGATCTGCCCTACTCCAACACCTCCAGCATTCCATCCCATTTCACCCCCAGGCTGTGAACGAGAGAGGAGGAGGGGACGAGGGGAGAGGAAACTGATCCTTGGCCATAGATCTCTGTGTTTCTCTGACCACTGATAAAGTAGGAAGGGATGGAAATGGATACAACCCAATCAAGGCAGAGTTGGATTTTGTTTCTTTGCCAATTAAGTAACACAGACCACATGTAAAGAAGTGAATTGATGGATGGATATCACTTAATGAAGTTGCAGCAAGTTTAGAGCCTCTGCTGCATAATCGGTTGAAGTATATTATAATTGTGCGTCTTTGTTTATATGTGTGTGTACATAGGGAAGTAGAAACTAGTGCATCTTGGGTCTATCAGCTCTCTTCCTCTACCTGGTGTTCATCATGTTTTATTTGAACCTTTATTTAACTAGGCAAGTCAGTTAAGAACACGTTCTTATTTACAATGACAGGCTACCAGGGAACAGTAAGTTAACTGCCTTGTTTTGAGGCCAAATATCAGATTTTTACTTTGTCAGGTTGGGGATTCAATCCAGCAACCTTTTGGTTATTGGCTCAACGCTCTAACCACTAGGCTACCTACCACCCCAGGATGGGTTGTGTACTAGACCACTTGTCCTACAGCAGTGTCTAGTGTTCATCATATGTACTACACCACTCGTCCTACAGCAGTGTCTAGTGTTCATCATGTGTACTAGACCACTTGTCCTACAGCAGTGTCTAGTGTTCATCATATGTACTACACCACTCGTCCTACAGCAGTGTCTAGTGTTCATCATGTGTACTAGACCACTTGTCCTATAGCAGTGTCTAGTGTTCATCATGTGTACTACACCACTTGTCCTACAGCAGTGTCTAGTGTTCATCATGTGTACTACACCACTTGTCCTACAGCAGTGTCTAGTGTTCATCATGTGTACTACACCACTTGTCCTACAGCAGTGTCTAATGTTCATCATGTGTACTAGACCACTTGTCCTACAGCAGTGTCTAGTGTTCATCATGTGTACTACACCACTCGTCCTACAGCAGTGTCTAGTGTTCATCATGTGTACTACACCACTTGTCCTACAGCAGTGTCTAGTGTTCATCATGTGTACTACACCACTCGTCCTACAGCAGTGTCTAGTGTTCATCATGTGTACTACACCACTTGTCCTATAGCAGTGTCTAGTGTTCATCATGTGTACTACACCACTTGTCCTACAGCAGTGTCCAGTGTTCATCATGTGTACTACACCACTCGTCCTACAGCAGTGTCTAGTGTTCATCATGTGTACTACACCGCTCGTCCTACAGCAGTGTCTAGTGTTCATCATGTGTACTACACCACTCGTCCTACAGCAGTGTCTAGTGTTCATCATGTGTACTACACCACTCGTCCTACAGCAGTGTCTAGTGTTCATCATGTGTACTACACTACTTGTCCTATAGCAGTGTCTAGTGTTCATCATGTGTACTACACCACTCGTCCTACAGCAGTGTCTAGTGTTCATCATGTGTACTACACTACTTGTCCTATAGCAGTGTCTAGTGTTCATCATGTGTACTACACCACTCGTCCTACAGCAGTGTCTAGTGTTCATCATGTGTACTACACTACTTGTCCTATAGCAGTGTCTAGTGTTCATCATGTGTACTACACCACTCGTCCTACAGCACTGTCTAGTGTTCATCATGTGTACTGCACTACTCGTCCTACAGCAGTGTCTAGTGTTCATCATGTGTACTACACCACTCGTCCTACAGCAGTGTCTAGTGTTCATCATGTGTACTACACCACTTGTCCTACAGCAGTGTCTAGTGTTAATCATGTGTACTACACCACTCGTCCTACAGCAGTGTCTAGTGTTCATCATATGTACTACACCACTCGTCCTACAGCAGTGTCTAGTGTTCATCATGTATACTACACCACTTGTCCTACAGCAGTGTCCAGTGTTCTTCATGTGTACTACAGCACTCGTCCTACAGCAGTGTCTAGTGTTCATCATGTGTACTACACCACTTGTCCTACAGCAGTGTCTAGTGTTCATCATGTGTACTACACCACTGTCCTACAGCAGTGTCTAGTGTTCATCATGTGTACTACACCACTCGTCCTACAGCAGTGTCTAGTGATCATCATGTGTACTACACCACTTGTCCTACAGCAGTGTCTAGTGTTCATCATGTGTACTACACCACTTGTCCTACAGCAGTGTCTAGTGTTCATCATGTGTACTACACCACTCGTCCTACAGCAGTGTCCAGTGTTCATCATGTGTACTACACCACTCGTCCTACAGCAGTGTCTAGTGTTCATCATGTGTACTACACCACTCGTCCTACAGCAGTGTCTAGTGTTCATCATGTGTACTACACCACTCGTCCTACAGCAGTGTCTAGTGTTCATCATGTGTACTACACCACTTGTCCTATAGCAGTGTCTAGTGTTCATCATGTGTACTACACCACTTGTCCTACAGCAGTGTCTAGTGTTCATCATGTGTACTACACCACTCGTCCTACAGCAGTGTCTAGTGTTCATCATGTGTACTACACCACTTGTCCTATAGCAGTGTCTAGTGTTCATCATGTGTACTACACCACTTGTCCTATAGCAGTGTCTAGTGTTCATCATGTGTACTACACCACTTGTCCTACAGCAGTGTCTAGTGTTCATCATGTGTACTACACCACTTGTCCTACAGCAGTGTCTAGTGTTCATCATGTGTACTACACCACTTGTCCTACAGCAGTGTCTAGTGTTCATCATATGTACTACACCACTCGTCCTACAGCAGTGTCTAGTGTTCATCATGTATACTACACCACTTGTCCTACAGCAGTGTCCAGTGTTCTTCATGTGTACTACAGCACTCGTCCTACAGCAGTGTCTAGTGTTCATCATGTGTACTACACCACTTGTCCTACAGCAGTGTCTAGTGTTCATCATGTGTACTACACCACTCGTCCTACAGCAGTGTCTAGTGTTCATCATGTGTACTACACCACTCGTCCTACAGCAGTGTCTAGTGTTCATCATGTGTACTACACCACTTGTCCATCATGTGTACTACAGCAGTGTCTAGTGTTCATCATGTGTACTACACCACTTGTCCTACAGCAGTGTCTAGTGTTCATCATGTGTACTACACCACTTGTCCTACAGCAGTGTCTAGTGTTCATCATGTGTACTACACCACTCGTCCTACAGCAGTGTCTAGTGTTCATCATGTGTACTACACCACTCGTCCTACAGCAGTGTCTAGTGTTCATCATGTGTACTACACCACTTGTCCTACAGCAGTGTCTAGTGTTCATCATCATGCAGTGTCTAGTGTTCATCATGTGTACTACACCACTTGTCCTACAGCAGTGTCTAGTGTTCATCATGTGTACTACACCACTTGTCCTACAGCAGTGTCTAGTGTTCATCATGTGTACTACACCACTTGTCCTACAGCAGTGTCTAGTGTTCATCATGTGTACTACACCACTTGTCCTACAGCAGTGTCTAGTGTTCATCATGTGTACTACACCACTCGTCCTACAGCAGTGTCTAGTGTTCATCATGTGTACTACACCACTTGTCCTACAGCAGTGTCTAGTGTTCATCATGTGTACTACACCACTTGTCCTACAGCAGTGTCTAGTGTTCATCATGTGTACTACACCACTCGTCCTACAGCAGTGTCTAGTGTTCATCATGTGTACTACACCACTCGTCCTACAGCAGTGTCTAGTGTTCATCATGTGTACTACACCACTAGTCCTACAGCAGTGTCTAGTGTTCATCATGTGTACTACACCACTGTCCTACAGCAGTGTCCAGTGTTCATCATGTGTACTACACCACTCGTCCTACAGCAGTGTCTAGTGTTCATCATGTGTACTACACCACTCGTCCTACAGCAGTGTCTAGTGTTCATCATGTGTACTACACCACTCGTCCTACAGCAGTGTCTAGTGTTCATCATGTGTACTACACCACTCGTCCTACAGCAGTGTCTAGTGTTCATCATGTGTACTACACCACTCGTCCTACAGCAGTGTCTAGTGTTCATCATGTGTACTACACCACTTGTCCTACAGCAGTGTCTAGTGTTCATCATGTGTACTACACCACTCGTCCTACAGCAGTGTCTAGTGTTCATCATGTGTACTAGACCACTTGTCCTACAGCAGTGTCTAGTGTTCATCATGTGTACTACACCACTTGTCCTACAGCAGTGTCTAGTGTTCATCATGTGTACTACACCACTTGTCCTACAGCAGTGTCTAGTGTTCATCATGTGTACTACACCACTTGTCCTACAGCAGTGTCTAGTGTTCATCATGTGTACTACACCACTCGTCCTACAGCAGTGTCTAGTGTTCATCATGTGTACTACACCACTTGTCCTACAGCAGTGTCTAGTGTTCATCATGTGTACTACACCACTCGTCCTACAGCAGTGTCTAGTGTTCATCATGTGTACTACACCACTTGTCCTACAGCAGTGTCTAGTGTTCATCATGTGTACTACACCACTCGTCCTACAGCAGTGTCTAGTGTTCATCATGTGTACTACACCACTTGTCCTACAGCAGTGTCTAGTGTTCATCATGTGTACTACACCACTTGTCCTACAGCAGTGTCTAGTGTTCATCATGTGTACTACACCACTTGTCCTACAGCAGTGTCTAGTGTTCATCATGTGTACTACACCACTCGTCCTACAGCAGTGTCTAGTGTTCATCATGTGTACTACACCACTCGTCCTACAGCAGTGTCTAGTGTTCATCATGTGTACTACACCACTCGTCCTACAGCAGTGTCTAGTGTTCATCATGTGTACTACACCACTTGTCCTATAGCAGTGTCTAGTGTTCATCATGTGTACTACACCACTCGTCCTACAGCAGTGTCTAGTGTTCATCATGTGTACTACACTACTTGTCCTATAGCAGTGTCTAGTGTTCATCATGTGTACTACACCACTCGTCCTACAGCAGTGTCTAGTGTTCATCATGTGTACTACACTACTTGTCCTATAGCAGTGTCTAGTGTTCATCATGTGTACTACACCACTCGTCCTACAGCAGTGTCTAGTGTTCATCATGTGTACTACACCACTCGTCCTACAGCAGTGTCTAGTGTTCATCATGTGTACTACACCACTTGTCCTACAGCAGTGTCTAGTGTTCATCATGTGTACTACACCACTTGTCCTACAGCAGTGTCTAGTGTTCATCATGTGTACTACACCACTCGTCCTACAGCAGTGTCTAGTGTTCATCATGTGTACTACACCACTCGTCCTACAGCAGTGTCTAGTGTTCATCATGTGTACTACACCACTTGTCCTACAGCAGTGTCCAGTGTTCTTCATGTGTACTACAGCACTCGTCCTACAGCAGTGTCTAGTGTTCATCATGTGTACTACACCACTTGTCCTACAGCAGTGTCTAGTGTTCATCATGTGTACTACACCACTCGTCCTACAGCAGTGTCTAGTGTTCATCATGTGTACTACACCACTTGTCCTACAGCAGTGTCTAGTGTTCATCATGTGTACTACACCACTTGTCCTACAGCAGTGTCTAGTGTTCATCATGTGTACTACACCACTTGTCCTACAGCAGTGTCTAGTGTTCATCATGTGTACTACACCACTCGTCCTACAGCAGTGTCTAGTGTTCATCATGTGTACTACACCACTCGTCCTACAGCAGTGTCTAGTGTTCATCATGTGTACTACACCACTCGTCCTACAGCAGTGTCTAGTGTTCATCATGTGTACTACACCACTCGTCCTACAGCAGTGTCTAGTGTTCATCATGTGTACTACACCACTTGTCCTACAGCAGTGTCTAGTGTTCATCATGTGTACTACACCACTCGTCCTACAGCAGTGTCTAGTGTTCATCATGTGTACTACACCACTCGTCCTACAGCAGTGTCTAGTGTTCATCATGTGTACTACACCACTTGTCCTATAGCAGTGTCTAGTGTTCATCATGTGTACTACACCACTTGTCCTACAGCAGTGTCTAGTGTTCATCATGTGTACTACACCACTTGTCCTACAGCAGTGTCTAGTGTTCATCATGTGTACTACACCACTTGTCCTACAGCAGTGTCTAGTGTTCATCATGTGTACTACACCACTGTCCTACAGCAGTGTCTAGTGTTCATCATGTGTACTACACCACTCGTCCTACAGCAGTGTCTAGTGTTCATCATGTGTACTACACCACTCGTCCTACAGCAGTGTCTAGTGTTCATCATGTGTACTACACCACTCGTCCTACAGCAGTGTCTAGTGTTCATCATGTGTACTACACCACTCGTCCTACAGCAGTGTCTAGTGTTCATCATGTGTACTACACCACTCGTCCTACAGCAGTGTCTAGTGTTCATCATGTGTACTACACCACTCGTCCTACAGCAGTGTCTAGTGTTCATCATGTGTACTACACCACTCGTCCTACAGCAGTGTCTAGTGTTCATCATGTGTACTACACCACTCGTCCTACAGCAGTGTCTAGTGTTCATCATGTGTACTACACCACTCGTCCTACAGCAGTGTCTAGTGTTCATCATGTGTACTACACCACTCGTCCTACAGCAGTGTCTAGTGTTCATCATGTGTACTACACCACTCGTCCTACAGCAGTGTCTAGTGTTCATCATGTGTACTACACCACTCGTCCTACAGCAGTGTCTAGTGTTCATCATGTGTACTACACCACTCGTCCTACAGCAGTGTCTAGTGTTCATCATGTGTACTACACCACTCGTCCTACAGCAGTGTCTAGTGTTCATCATGTGTACTACACCACTCGTCCTACAGCAGTGTCTAGTGTTCATCATGTGTACTACACCACTTGTCCTACAGCAGTGTCTAGTGTTCATCATGTGTACTACTACTCGTCCTACAGCACTGTTCATCATGTCCCACTACAGCAGTGTCTAGTGTTCATCATGTGTACTACACCACTTGTCCTACAGCAGTGTCTAGTGTTCATCATGTGTACTACACCACTTGTCCTACAGCAGTGTCTAGTGTTCATCATGTGTACTACACCACTTGTCCTACAGCAGTGTCTAGTGTTCATCATGTGTACTACACCACTTGTCCTACAGCAGTGTCTAGTGTTCATCATGTGTACTACACCACTTGTCCTACAGCAGTGTCTAGTGTTCATCATGTGTACTACACCACTCGTCCTACAGCAGTGTCTAGTGTTCATCATGTGTACTACACCACTTGTCCTACAGCAGTGTCTAGTGTTCATCATGTGTACTACACCACTGTCCTACAGCAGTGTCTAGTGTTCATCATGTGTACTACACCACTCGTCCTACAGCAGTGTCTAGTGTTCATCATGTGTACTACACCACTCGTCCTACAGCAGTGTCTAGTGTTCATCATGTGTACTACACCACTCGTCCTACAGCAGTGTCTAGTGTTCATCATGTGTACTACACCACTCGTCCTACAGCAGTGTCTAGTGTTCATCATGTGTACTACACCACTCGTCCTACAGCAGTGTCTAGTGTTCATCATGTGTACTACACCACTCGTCCTACAGCAGTGTCTAGTGTTCATCATGTGTACTACACCACTTGTCCTACAGCAGTGTCTAGTGTTCATCATGTGTACTACACCACTCGTCCTACAGCAGTGTCTAGTGTTCATCATGTGTACTACACCACTCGTCCACAGCAGTGTCTAGTGTTCATCATGTGTACTACACCACTCGCCTAGCAGTGTCTAGTGTTCATCATGTGTACTACACCACTTGTCCTACAGCAGTGTCTAGTGTTCATCATGTGTACTACACCACTCGTCCTACAGCAGTGTCTAGTGTTCATCATGTGTACTACACCACTCGTCCTACAGCAGTGTCTAGTGTTCATCATGTGTACTACACCACTCGTCCTATAGCAGTGTCTAGTGTTCATCATGTGTACTACACCACTTGTCCTACAGCAGTGTCTAGTGTTCATCATGTGTACTACACCACTCGTCCTACAGCAGTGTCTAGTGTTCATCATGTGTACTACACCACTTGTCCTACAGCAGTGTCTAGTGTTCATCATGTGTACTACACCACTCGTCCTACAGCAGTGTCTAGTGTTCATCATGTGTACTACACCACTCGTCCTACAGCAGTGTCTAGTGTTCATCATGTGTACTACACCACTCGTCCTACAGCAGTGTCTAGTGTTCATCATGTGTACTACACCACTCGTCCTACAGCAGTGTCTAGTGTTCATCATGTGTACTACACCACTGTCCTACAGCAGTGTCTAGTGTTCATCATGTGTACTACACCACTCGTCCTACAGCAGTGTCTAGTGTTCATCATGTGTACTACACCACTCGTCCTACAGCAGTGTCTAGTGTTCATCATGTGTACTACACCACTTGTCCTACAGCAGTGTCTAGTGTTCATCATGTGTACTACACCACTCGTCCTACAGCAGTGTCCATCACAGCAGTGTCTAGTGTTCATCATGTGTACTACACCACTCGTCCTACAGCAGTGTCTAGTGTTCATCATGTGTACTAGTGTTCATGTTCATCATGTGTACTACACCACTTGTCCTACAGCAGTGTCTAGTGTTCATCATGTGTACTACACCAATTGTCCTACAGCAGTGTCCAGTGTTCATCATGTGTACTACACCACTCGTCCTACAGCAGTGTCTAGTGTTCATCATGTATACTACACCACTTGTCCTACAGCAGTGTCTAGTGTTCATCATGTGTACTACACCACTTGTCCTACAGCAGTGTCTAGTGTTCATCATGTGTACTACACCACTTGTCCTACAGCAGTGTCTAGTGTTCATCATGTGTACTACACCACTTGTCCTACAGCAGTGTCTAGTGTTCATCATGTGTACTACACCACTTGTCCTACAGCAGTGTCTAGTGTTCATCATGTGTACTACACCACTTGTCCTACAGCAGTGTCTAGTGTTCATCATGTGTACTACACCACTTGTCCTACAGCAGTGTCTAGTGTTCATCATGTGTACTACACCACTCGTCCTACAGCAGTGTCTAGTGTTCATCATGTGTACTACACCACTCGTCCTACAGCAGTGTCTAGTGTTCATCATGTGTACTACACCACTCGTCCTACAGCAGTGTCTAGTGTTCATCATGTGTACTACACCACTTGTCCTACAGCAGTGTCTAGTGTTCATCATGTGTACTACACCACTTGTCCTACAGCAGTGTCTAGTGTTCATCATGTGTACTACACCACTCGTCCTACAGCAGTGTCTAGTGTTCATCATGTGTACTACACCACTCGTCCTACAGCAGTGTCTAGTGTTCATCATGTGTACTACACCACTTGTCCTACAGCAGTGTCTAGTGTTCATCATGTGTACTACACCACTTGTCCTACAGCAGTGTCTAGTGTTCATCATGTGTACTACACCACTTGTCCTACAGCAGTGTCTAGTGTTCATCATGTGTACTACACCACTCGTCCTACAGCAGTGTCTAGTGTTCATCATGTGTACTACACCACTTGTCCTACAGCAGTGTCTAGTGTTCATCATGTGTACTACACCACTTGTCCTACAGCAGTGTCTAGTGTTCATCATGTGTACTACACCACTTGTCCTACAGCAGTGTCTAGTGTTCATCATGTGTACTACACCACTTGTCCTACAGCAGTGTCTAGTGTTCATCATGTGTACTACACCACTTGTCCTACAGCAGTGTCTAGTGTTCATCATGTGTACTACACCACTTGTCCTACAGCAGTGTCTAGTGTTCATCATGTGTACTACACCACTCGTCCTACAGCAGTGTCTAGTGTTCATCATGTGTACTACACCACTCGTCCTACAGCAGTGTCTAGTGTTCATCATGTGTACTACACCACTTGTCCTACAGCAGTGTCTAGTGTTCATCATGTGTACTACACCACTTGTCCTACAGCAGTGTCTAGTGTTCATCATGTGTACTACACCACTTGTCCTACAGCAGTGTCTAGTGTTCATCATGTGTACTACACCACTTGTCCTACAGCAGTGTCTAGTGTTCATCATGTGTACTACACCACTTGTCCTACAGCAGTGTCTAGTGTTCATCATGTGTACTACACCACTTGTCCTACAGCAGTGTCTAGTGTTCATCATGTGTACTACACCACTCATGTCCTACAGCAGTGTCTAGTGTTCATCATGTGTACTACACCACTCGTCCTACAGCAGTGTCTAGTGTTCATCATGTGTACTACACCACTTGTCCTACAGCAGTGTCTAGTGTTCATCATGTGTACTACACCACTCGTCCTACAGCAGTGTCTAGTGTTCATCATGTGTACTACACCACTTGTCCTACAGCAGTGTCTAGTGTTCATCATGTGTACTACACCACTTGTCCTACAGCAGTGTCTAGTGTTCATCATGTGTACTACACCACTCGTCCTACAGCAGTGTCTAGTGTTCATCATGTGTACTACACCACTTGTCCTACAGCAGTGTCTAGTGTTCATCATGTGTACTACACCACTTGTCCTACAGCAGTGTCTAGTGTTCATCATGTGTACTACACCACTTGTCCTACAGCAGTGTCTAGTGTTCATCATGTGTACTACACCACTCGTCCTACAGCAGTGTCTAGTGTTCATCATGTGTACTACACCACTCGTCCTACAGCAGTGTCTAGTGTTCATCATGTGTACTACACCACTCGTCCTACAGCAGTGTCTAGTGTTCATCATGTGTACTACACCACTCGTCCTACAGCAGTGTCTAGTGTTCATCATGTGTACTACACCACCTGTCCTACAGCAGTGTCTAGTGTTCATCATGTGTACTACACCACTCGTCCTACAGCAGTGTCTAGTGTTCATCATGTGTACTACACCACTTGTCCTACAGCAGTGTCTAGTGTTCATCATGTGTACTACACCACTCGTCCTACAGCAGTGTCTAGTGTTCATCATGTGTACTACACCACTCGTCCTACAGCAGTGTCTAGTGTTCATCATGTGTACTACACCACTCGTCCTACAGCAGTGTCTAGTGTTCATCATGTGTACTACACCACTCGTCCTACAGCAGTGTCTAGTGTTCATCATGTGTACTACACCACTCGTCCTACAGCAGTGTCTAGTGTTCATCATGTGTACTACAGCAGTGTCTAGTGTTCATCATGTGTACTAGACCACTCGTCCAGCAGTGTCTAGTGTTCATCATGTGTACACTTGTCCTACAGTGTCTAGTGTTCATCATGTGTACTACACCACTCGTCCTACAGCAGTGTCTAGTGTTCATCATGTGTACTACACCACTCGTCCTACAGCAGTGTCTAGTGTTCATCATGTGTACTACACCACTCGTCCTACAGCAGTGTCTAGTGTTCATCATGTGTACTACACCACTTGTCCTACAGCAGTGTCTAGTGTTCATCATGTGTACTACACCACTTGTCCTACAGCAGTGTCTAGTGTTCATCATGTGTACTACACCACTCGTCCTACAGCAGTGTCTAGTGTTCATCATGTGTACTACACCACTTGTCCTACAGCAGTGTCTAGTGTTCATCATGTGTACTACACCACTCGTCCTACAGCAGTGTCTAGTGTTCATCATGTGTACTACACCACTTGTCCTACAGCAGTGTCTAGTGTTCATCATGTGTACTACACCACTTGTCCTACAGCAGTGTCTAGTGTTCATCATGTGTACTACACCACTTGTCCTACAGCAGTGTCTAGTGTTCATCATGTGTACTACACCACTTGTCCTACAGCAGTGTCTAGTGTTCATCATGTGTACTACACCACTTGTCCTACAGCAGTGTCTAGTGTTCATCATGTGTACTACACCACTTGTCCTACAGCAGTGTCTAGTGTTCATCATGTGTACTACACCACTCGTCCTACAGCAGTGTCTAGTGTTCATCATGTGTACTACACCACTTGTCCTACAGCAGTGTCTAGTGTTCATCATGTGTACTACACCACTCCTACAGCAGTGTCAGTTCATCATGTGTCTAGTGTTCATGTTCATCATGTGTACTACACCACTTGTCCTACAGCAGTGTCTAGTGTTCATCATGTGTACTACACCACTTGTCCTACAGCAGTGTCTAGTGTTCATCATGTGTACTACACCACTTGTCCTACAGCAGTGTCTAGTGTTCATCATGTGTACTACACCACTGTCCTACAGCAGTGTCTAGTGTTCATCATGTGTACTACACCACTTGTCCTACAGCAGTGTCTAGTGTTCATCATGTGTACTACACCACTCGTCCTACAGCAGTGTCTAGTGTTCATCATGTGTACTACACCACTCGTCCTACAGCAGTGTCTAGTGTTCATCATGTGTACTACACCACTCGTCCTACAGCAGTGTCTAGTGTTCATCATGTGTACTACACCACTTGTCCTACAGCAGTGTCTAGTGTTCATCATGTGTACTACACCACTCGTCCTACAGCAGTGTCTAGTGTTCATCATGTGTACTACACCACTCGTCCTACAGCAGTGTCTAGTGTTCATCATGTGTACTACAGCAGTGTCTAGTGTTCATCATGTGTACTACACCACTTGTCCTACAGCAGTGTCTAGTGTTCATCATGTGTACTACACCACTTGTCCTACAGCAGTGTCTAGTGTTCATCATGTGTACTACACCACTCGTCCTACAGCAGTGTCTAGTGTTCATCATGTGTACTACACCACTTGTCCTACAGCAGTGTCTAGTGTTCATCATGTGTACTACACCACTTGTCCTACAGCAGTGTCTAGTGTTCATCATGTGTACTACACCACTTGTCCTACAGCAGTGTCTAGTGTTCATCATGTGTACTACACCACTTGTCCTACAGCAGTGTCTAGTGTTCATCATGTGTACTACACCACTCGTCCTACAGCAGTGTCTAGTGTTCATCATGTGTACTACACCACTGTGTACTACACCACTCCTACAGCAGTGTCTAGTGTTCATCATGTGTACTACACCACTCGTCCTACAGCAGTGTCTAGTGTTCATCATGTGTACTACACCACTTGTCCTACAGCAGTGTCTAGTGTTCATCATGTGTACTACACCACTCGTCCTACAGCAGTGTCTAGTGTTCATCATGTGTACTACACCACTCGTCCTACAGCAGTGTCTAGTGTTCATCATGTGTACTACACCACTTGTCCTACAGCAGTGTCTAGTGTTCATCATGTGTACTACACCACTTGTCCTACAGCAGTGTCTAGTGTTCATCATGTGTACTACACCACTCGTCCTACAGCAGTGTCTAGTGTTCATCATGTGTACTACACCACTTGTCCTACAGCAGTGTCTAGTGTTCATCATGTGTACTACACCACTCGTCCTACAGCAGTGTCTAGTGTTCATCATGTGTACTACACCACTTGTCCTACAGCAGTGTCTAGTGTTCATCATGTGTACTACACCACTCGTCCTACAGCAGTGTCTAGTGTTCATCATGTGTACTACACCACTCGTCCTACAGCAGTGTCTAGTGTTCATCATGTGTACTACACCACTTGTCCTACAGCAGTGTCTAGTGTTCATCATGTGTACTACACCACTTGTCCTACAGCAGTGTCTAGTGTTCATCATGTGTACTACACCACTCGTCCTACAGCAGTGTCTAGTGTTCATCATGTGTACTACACCACTCGTCCTACAGCAGTGTCTAGTGTTCATCATGTGTACTACACCACTTGTCCTACAGCAGTGTCTAGTGTTCATCATGTGTACTACACCACTCGTCCTACAGCAGTGTCTAGTGTTCATCATGTGTTCACACTCGTCCTACAGCAGTGTCTAGTGTTCATCATGTGTACTACACCACTTGTCCTACAGCAGTGTCTAGTGTTCATCATGTGTACTACACCACTTGTCCTACAGCAGTGTCTAGTGTTCATCATGTGTACTACACCACTGTCCTACAGCAGTGTCTAGTGTTCATCATGTGTACTACACCACTCGTCCTACAGCAGTGTCTAGTGTTCATCATGTGTACTACACCACTTGTCCTACAGCAGTGTCTAGTGTTCATCATGTGTACTACACCACTTGTCCTACAGCAGTGTCTAGTGTTCATCATGTGTACTACACCACTTGTCCTACAGCAGTGTCTAGTGTTCATCATGTGTACTACACCACTTGTCCTACAGCAGTGTCTAGTGTTCATCATGTTCATCATGTACTACACCACTCGTCCTACAGCAGTGTCTAGTGTTCATCATGTGTACTACACCACTTGTCCTACAGCAGTGTCTAGTGTTCATCATGTGTACTACACCACTCGTCCTACAGCAGTGTCTAGTGTTCATCATGTGTACTACACCACTCGTCCTACAGCAGTGTCTAGTGTTCATCATGTGTACTACACCACTTGTCCTACAGCAGTGTCTAGTGTTCATCATGTGTACTACACCACTTGTCCTACAGCAGTGTCTAGTGTTCATCATGTGTACTACACCACTTGTCCTACAGCAGTGTCCAGTGTTCATCATGTGTACTACACCACTCGTCCTACAGCAGTGTCTAGTGTTCATCATGTGTACTACACCACATCATGTCCCACTACAGCAGTGTCTAGTGTTCATCATGTGTACTACACCACTTGTCCTACAGCAGTGTCTAGTGTTCATCATGTGTACTACACCACTTGTCCTACAGCAGTGTCTAGTGTTCATCATGTGTACTACACCACTTGTCCTACAGCAGTGTCTAGTGTTCATCATGTGTACTACACCACTTGTCCTACAGCAGTGTCTAGTGTTCATCATGTGTACTACACCACTTGTCCTACAGCAGTGTCTAGTGTTCATCATGTGTACTACACCACTCGTCCTACAGCAGTGTCTAGTGTTCATCATGTGTACTACACCACTTGTCCTACAGCAGTGTCTAGTGTTCATCATGTGTACTACACCACTCGTCCTACAGCAGTGTCTAGTGTTCATCATGTGTACTACACCACTTGTCCTACAGCAGTGTCTAGTGTTCATCATGTGTACTACACCACTTGTCCTACAGCAGTGTCTAGTGTTCATCATGTGTACTACACCACTCGTCCTACAGCAGTGTCTAGTGTTCATCATGTGTACTACACCACTTGTCCTACAGCAGTGTCTAGTGTTCATCATGTGTACTACACCACTTGTCCTACAGCAGTGTCTAGTGTTCATCATGTGTACTACACCACTCGTCCTACAGCAGTGTCTAGTGTTCATCATGTGTACTACACCACTCATCATGTCCTACAGCAGTGTCTAGTGTTCATCATGTGTACTACACCACTCGTCCTACAGCAGTGTCTAGTGTTCATCATGTGTACTACACCACTTGTCCTACAGCAGTGTCTAGTGTTCATCATGTGTACTACACCACTCGTCCTACAGCAGTGTCTAGTGTTCATCATGTGTACTACACCACTTGTCCTACAGCAGTGTCTAGTGTTCATCATGTGTACTACACCACTTGTCCTACAGCAGTGTCTAGTGTTCATCATGTGTACTACACCACTTGTCCTACAGCAGTGTCTAGTGTTCATCATGTGTACTACACCACTCGTCCTACAGCAGTGTCTAGTGTTCATCATGTGTACTACACCACTTGTCCTACAGCAGTGTCTAGTGTTCATCATGTGTACTACACCACTTGTCCTACAGCAGTGTCTAGTGTTCATCATGTGTACTACACCACTCGTCCTACAGCAGTGTCTAGTGTTCATCATGTGTACTACACCACTTGTCCTACAGCAGTGTCTAGTGTTCATCATGTGTACTACACCACTCGTCCTACAGCAGTGTCTAGTGTTCATCATGTGTACTACACCACTTGTCCTACAGCAGTGTCTAGTGTTCATCATGTGTACTACACCACTTGTCCTACAGCAGTGTCTAGTGTTCATCATGTGTACTACACCACTTGTCCTACAGCAGTGTCTAGTGTTCATCATGTGTACTACACCACTCGTCCTACAGCAGTGTCTAGTGTTCATCATGTGTACTACACCACTTGTCCTACAGCAGTGTCTAGTGTTCATCATGTGTACTACACCACTCGTCCTACAGCAGTGTCTAGTGTTCATCATGTGTACTACACCACTCGTCCTACAGCAGTGTCTAGTGTTCATCATGTGTACTACACCACTTGTCCTACAGCAGTGTCTAGTGTTCATCATGTGTACTACACCACTCATCATGTCCTACAGCAGTGTCTAGTGTTCATCATGTGTACTACACCACTCGTCCTACAGCAGTGTCTAGTGTTCATCATGTGTACTACACCACTTGTCCTACAGCAGTGTCTAGTGTTCATCATGTGTACTACACCACTTGTCCTACAGCAGTGTCTAGTGTTCATCATGTGTACTACACCACTTGTCCTACAGCAGTGTCTAGTGTTCATCATGTGTACTACACCACTCGTCCTACAGCAGTGTCTAGTGTTCATCATGTGTACTACACCACTTGTCCTACAGCAGTGTCTAGTGTTCATCATGTGTACTACAGCAGTGTCAGTGTTCATCATGTCCACCACTACAGCAGTGTCTAGTGTTCATCATGTGTACTACACCACTTGTCCTACAGCAGTGTCTAGTGTTCATCATGTGTACTACACCACTCGTCCTACAGCAGTGTCTAGTGTTCATCATGTGTACTACACCACTTGTCCTACAGCAGTGTCTAGTGTTCATCATGTGTACTACACCACTTGTCCTACAGCAGTGTCTAGTGTTCATCATGTGTACTACACCACTCATGTGTCCTACAGCAGTGTCTAGTGTTCATCATGTGTACTACACCACTTGTCCTACAGCAGTGTCTAGTGTTCATCATGTGTACTACACCACTACAGCAGTGTCTAGTGTTCATCATGTGTACTACTCGTCCTACAGCAGTGTCTAGTGTTCATCATGTGTACTACACCACTTGTCCTACAGCAGTGTCTAGTGTTCATCATGTGTACTACACCACTTGTCCTACAGCAGTGTCTAGTGTTCATCATGTGTACTACACCACTCGTCCATCATGTGTACTACAGCAGTGTCTAGTGTTCATCATGTGTACTACACCACTTGTCCTACAGCAGTGTCTAGTGTTCATCATGTGTACTACACCACTCGTCCTACAGCAGTGTCTAGTGTTCATCATGTGTACTACACCACTTGTCCTACAGCAGTGTCTAGTGTTCATCATGTGTACTACACCACTTGTCCTACAGCAGTGTCTAGTGTTCATCATGTGTACTACACCACTGTCTAGTCCTACAGCAGTGTCTAGTGTTCATCATGTGTACTACACCACTCGTCCTACAGCAGTGTCTAGTGTTCATCATGTGTACTACACCACTTGTCCTACAGCAGTGTCTAGTGTTCATCATGTGTACTACACCACTTGTCCTACAGCAGTGTCTAGTGTTCATCATGTGTACTACACCACTTGTCCTACAGCAGTGTCTAGTGTTCATCATGTGTACTACACCACTTGTCCTACAGCAGTGTCTAGTGTTCATCATGTGTACTACACCACTCGCAGTGTCTAGTGTTCATCATGTGTACAGCAGTGTCTAGTGTTCATCATGTGTACTACACCACTCGTCCTACAGCAGTGTCTAGTGTTCATCATGTGTACTACACCACTTGTCCTACAGCAGTGTCTAGTGTTCATCATGTGTACTACACCACTTGTCCTACAGCAGTGTCTAGTGTTCATCATGTGTACTACACCACTCGTCCTACAGCAGTGTGTTCTAGTGTTCATCATCATGTGTACTACACCACTTCATCATGTGTACTACACCACTCGTCCTACAGCAGTGTCTAGTGTTCATCATGTGTACTACACCACTTGTCCTACAGCAGTGTCTAGTGTTCATCATGTGTACTACTACACCACTTGTTCATCATGTGTACTACACCACTCGTCCTACAGCAGTGTCTAGTGTTCATCAGTGTACTGCCACTCGTCCTACAGCTTCTAGTGTTCATGTGTACTACACACCACTTAGTGTTCATCATGTGTACTACACCACTCGTCCTACAGTGTCTAGTGTTCATCATGTGTGTCTACATGTGTACCACTTGTCCTACAGCAGTGTTCATCATGTGTACTACACCACTAGTGTCTAGTGTTCATCATCATGTCTAGTGTTCATCATGTGTACTACACCACTCGTCCTACAGCAGTGTCTAGTGTTCATCATGTCATCATGCAGTGTCTAGTGTTCATCATGTGTACTACACCACTTGTTCCATGTGTACAGCAGTGTCTAGTGTTCATCATGTGTACTACACCACTTGTCCAGTGTCTACAGCAGTGTCTAGTGTTCATCATGTGTACTACACCACTGTGTCAGCAGTGTCTAGTGTTCATCATGTACTACACCACTTGTCAGCAGTGTCTAGTGTTCATCATGTGTACTACACCACTGTGTCTAGTGTTCATCATGTGTACTACACCACTCGTCCTACAGCAGTGTCTAGTGTTCATCATGTGTACAGTGTCCTACAGCAGTGTCTAGTGTTCATCATGTGTACTACACCACTCGTCCTACAGCAGTGTCTAGTGTTCATCATGTGTACCACCACTTGTACATCATGTGTACAGTGTCCTACAGCAGTGTCTAGTGTTCATCATGTGTACTACACCACTTCCTACAGCAGTGTCTAGTGTTCATCATGTGTACTGTCCTACAGCAGTGTTCATCATGTGTACTACACCACTCGTCCTACAGCAGTGTCTAGTGTTCATCATGTGTACTACACCACTTGTCCTACAGCAGTGTCTAGTGTTCATCATGTGTACTACACCACTTGTCCTACAGCAGTGTCTAGTGTTCATCATGTGTACTACACCACTTGTCCTACAGCAGTGTCTAGTGTTCATCATGTGTACTACACCACTTGTCCTACAGCAGTGTCTAGTGTTCATCATGTGTACTACACCACTTGTCCTACAGCAGTGTCTAGTGTTCATCATGTGTACTACACCACTTGTCCTACAGCAGTGTCTAGTGTTCATCATGTGTACTACACCACTGTCCTACAGCAGTGTCTAGTGTTCATCATGTGTACTACACCACTTGTCCTACAGCAGTGTCTAGTGTTCATCATGTGTACTACACCACTCGTCCTACAGCAGTGTCTAGTGTTCATCATGTGTACTACACCACTTGTCCTACAGCAGTGTCTAGTGTTCATCATGTGTACTACACCACTTGTCCTACAGCAGTGTCTAGTGTTCATCATGTGTACTACACCACTTGTCCTACAGCAGTGTCTAGTGTTCATCATGTGTACTACACCACTTGTCCTACAGCAGTGTCTAGTGTTCATCATGTGTACTACACCACTGTCCTACAGCAGTGTCTAGTGTTCATCATGTGTACTACACCACTGTCCTACAGCAGTGTCTAGTGTTCATCATGTGTACTACACCACTCGTCCTACAGCAGTGTCTAGTGTTCATCATGTGTACTACACCACTCGTCCTACAGCAGTGTCTAGTGTTCATCATGTGTACTACACCACTCGTCCTACAGCAGTGTCTAGTGTTCATCATGTGTACTACACCACTCATGTGTACTACACCCTACAGCAGTGTCTAGTGTTCATCATGTGTACTACACCACTCGTCCTACAGCAGTGTCTAGTGTTCATCATGTGTACTACACCACTCGTCCTACAGCAGTGTCTAGTGTTCATCATGTGTACTACACCACTCGTCCCACAGCAGTGTCTAGTGTTCATCATGTGTACTACACCACTTGTCCTACAGCAGTGTCTAGTGTTCATCATGTGTACTACACCACTCGTCCTACAGCAGTGTCTAGTGTTCATCATGTGTACTACACCACTCGTCCTACAGCAGTGTCTAGTGTTCATCATGTGTACTACACCACTTGTCCTACAGCAGTGTCTAGTGTTCATCATGTGTACTACACCACTTGTCCTACAGCAGTGTCTAGTGTTCATCATGTGTACTACACCACTCGTCCTACAGCAGTGTCTAGTGTTCATCATGTGTACTACACCACTTGTCCTACAGCAGTGTCTAGTGTTCATCATGTGTACTACACCACTTGTCCTACAGCAGTGTCTAGTGTTCATCATGTGTACTACACCACTCGTCCTACAGCAGTGTCTAGTGTTCATCATGTGTACTACACCACTTGTCCTACAGCAGTGTCTAGTGTTCATCATGTGTACTACACCACTGTCGTCCTACAGCAGTGTCTAGTGTTCATCATGTGTACTACACCACTCGTCCTACAGCAGTGTCTAGTGTTCATCATGTGTACTACACCACTTGTCCTACAGCAGTGTCTAGTGTTCATCATGTGTACTACACCACTTGTCCTACAGCAGTGTCTAGTGTTCATCATGTGTACTACACCACTTGTCCTACAGCAGTGTCTAGTGTTCATCATGTGTACTACACCACTCGTCCTACAGCAGTGTCTAGTGTTCATCATGTGTACTACACCACTTGTCCTACAGCAGTGTCTAGTGTTCATCATGTGTACTACACCACTCTAGTGTTCATCATGTCCTACAGCAGTGTCTAGTGTTCATCATGTGTACTACACCACTCGTCCTACAGCAGTGTCTAGTGTTCATCATGTGTACTACACCACTCGTCCTACAGCAGTGTCTAGTGTTCATCATGTGTACTACACCACTCGTCCTACAGCAGTGTCTAGTGTTCATCATGTGTACTACACCACTCGTCCTACAGCAGTGTCTAGTGTTCATCATGTGTACTACACCACTCGTCCTACAGCAGTGTCTAGTGTTCATCATGTGTACTACACCACTTGTCCTACAGCAGTGTCTAGTGTTCATCATGTGTACTACACCACTTGTCCTACAGCAGTGTCTAGTGTTCATCATGTGTACTACACCACTTGTCCTACAGCAGTGTCTAGTGTTCATCATGTGTACTACACCACTTGTCCTACAGCAGTGTCTAGTGTTCATCATGTGTACTACACCACTTGTCCTACAGCAGTGTCTAGTGTTCATCATGTGTACTACACCACTGGTCCTACAGCAGTGTCTAGTGTTCATCATGTGTACTACACCACTTGTCCTACAGCAGTGTCTAGTGTTCATCATGTGTACTACACCACTTGTCCTACAGCAGTGTCTAGTGTTCATCATGTGTACTACACCACTCGTCCTACAGCAGTGTCTAGTGTTCATCATGTGTACTACACCACTTGTCCTACAGCAGTGTCTAGTGTTCATCATGTGTACTACACCACTTGTCCTACAGCAGTGTCTAGTGTTCATCATGTGTACTACACCACTTGTCCTACAGCAGTGTCTAGTGTTCATCATGTGTACTACACCACTTGTCCTACAGCAGTGTCTAGTGTTCATCATGTGTACTACACCACTTGTCCTACAGCAGTGTCTAGTGTTCATCATGTGTACTACACCACTCGTCCTACAGCAGTGTCTAGTGTTCATCATGTGTACTACACCACTTGTCCTACAGCAGTGTCTAGTGTTCATCATGTGTACTACACCACTTGTCCTACAGCAGTGTCTAGTGTTCATCATGTGTACTACACCACTCGTCCTACAGCAGTGTCTAGTGTTCATCATGTGTACTACACCACTCGTCCTACAGCAGTGTCTAGTGTTCATCATGTGTACTACACCACTTGTCCTACAGCAGTGTCTAGTGTTCATCATGTGTACTACACCACTTGTCCTACAGCAGTGTCTAGTGTTCATCATGTGTACTACACCACTCGTCCTACAGCAGTGTCTAGTGTTCATCATGTGTACTACACCACTCGTCCTACAGCAGTGTCTAGTGTTCATCATGTGTACTACACCACTTGTCCTACAGCAGTGTCTAGTGTTCATCATGTGTACTACACCACTTGTCCTACAGCAGTGTCTAGTGTTCATCATGTGTACTACACCACTCGTCCTACAGCAGTGTCTAGTGTTCATCATGTGTACTACACCACTTGTCCTACAGCAGTGTCTAGTGTTCATCATGTGTACTACACCACTTGTCCTACAGCAGTGTCTAGTGTTCATCATGTGTACTACACCACTCGTCCTACAGCAGTGTCTAGTGTTCATCATGTGTACTACACCACTTGTCCTACAGCAGTGTCTAGTGTTCATCATGTGTACTACACCACTCGTCCTACAGCAGTGTCTAGTGTTCATCATGTGTACTACACCACTTGTCCTACAGCAGTGTCTAGTGTTCATCATGTGTACTACACCACTTGTCCTACAGCAGTGTCTAGTGTTCATCATGTGTACTACACCACTCGTCCTACAGCAGTGTCTAGTGTTCATCATGTGTACTACACCACTTGTCCTAGCAGTGTCTAGTGTTCATCATGTGTACTACACCACTCGTCCTACAGCAGTGTCTAGTGTTCATCATGTGTACTACACCACTGTTCATCATGTCCTACAGCAGTGTCTAGTGTTCATCATGTGTACTACACCACTTGTCCTACAGCAGTGTCTAGTGTTCATCATGTGTACTACACCACTTGTCCTACAGCAGTGTCTAGTGTTCATCATGTGTACTACACCACAGCAGTGTCTAGTGTTCATCATGTGTACTACACCACTTGTCCTACAGCAGTGTCTAGTGTTCATCATGTGTACTACACCACTCGTCCTACAGCAGTGTCTAGTGTTCATCATGTGTACTACACCACTTGTCCTACAGCAGTGTCTAGTGTTCATCATGTGTACTACACCACTTGTCCTACAGCAGTGTCTAGTGTTCATCATGTGTACTACACCACTCGTCCTACAGCAGTGTCTAGTGTTCATCATGTGTACTACACCACTTTCATCATGTCCTACAGCAGTGTCTAGTGTTCATCATGTGTACTACACCACTTGTCCTACAGCAGTGTCTAGTGTTCATCATGTGTACTACACCACTCGTCCTACAGCAGTGTCTAGTGTTCATCATGTGTACTACACCACTTGTCCTACAGCAGTGTCTAGTGTTCATCATGTGTACTACACCACTTGTCCTACAGCAGTGTCTAGTGTTCATCATGTGTACTACACCACTCGTCCTACAGCAGTGTCTAGTGTTCATCATGTGTACTACACCACTCGTCCTCAGCAGTGTCTAGTGTTCATCATGTGTACTACACCACTTGTCCTACAGCAGTGTCTAGTGTTCATCATGTGTACTACACCACTCGTCCTACAGCAGTGTCATCATGTACTTGTCCTACAGTGTGTCATCATGTGTACTACACCACTTGTCCTACAGCAGTGTCTAGTGTTCATCATGTGTACTACACCACTTGTCCTACAGCAGTGTCTAGTGTTCATCATGTGTACTACACCACTTGTCCTACAGCAGTGTCTAGTGTTCATCATGTGTACTACACCACTTGTCCTACAGCAGTGTCTAGTGTTCATCATGTGTACTACACCACTTGTCCTACAGCAGTGTCTAGTGTTCATCATGTGTACTACACCACTTGTCCTACAGCAGTGTCTAGTGTTCATCATGTGTACTACACCACTTGTCCTACAGCAGTGTCTAGTGTTCATCATGTGTACTACACCACTCGTCCTACAGCAGTGTCTAGTGTTCATCATGTGTACTACACCACTTGTCCTACAGCAGTGTCTAGTGTTCATCATGTGTACTACACCACTTGTCCTACAGCAGTGTCTAGTGTTCATCATGTGTACTACACCACTTGTCCTACAGCAGTGTCTAGTGTTCATCATGTGTACTACACCACTTGTCCTACAGCAGTGTCTAGTGTTCATCATGTGTACTACACCACTTGTCCTACAGCAGTGTCTAGTGTTCATCATGTGTACTACACCACTTGTCCTACAGCAGTGTCTAGTGTTCATCATGTGTACTACACCACTTGTCCTACAGCAGTGTCTAGTGTTCATCATGTGTACTACACCACTCGTCCTACAGCAGTGTCTAGTGTTCATCATGTGTACATCATGTGTACACCACTCGTCCTACAGCAGTGTCTAGTGTTCATCATGTGTACTACACCACTTGTCCTACAGCAGTGTCTAGTGTTCATCATGTGTACTACACCACTTGTCCTACAGCAGTGTCTAGTGTTCATCATGTGTACTACACCACTCGTGTCTACAGCAGTGTCACTCATGTCCCACTACAGCAGTGTCTAGTGTTCATCATGTGTACTACACCACTAGTGTCCTGTGTACAGCAGCAGTGTCTAGTGTTCATCATGTGTACTACACCACTTGTCCTACAGCAGTGTCTAGTGTTCATCATGTGTACTACACCACTTGTCCTACAGCAGTGTCTAGTGTTCATCATGTGTACTACACCACTTGTCCTACAGCAGTGTCTAGTGTTCATCATGTGTACTACACCACTCGTCCTACAGCAGTGTCTAGTGTTCATCATGTGTACTACACCACTCGTCCTACAGCAGTGTCTAGTGTTCATCATGTGTACTACACCACTTGTCCTACAGCAGTGTCTAGTGTTCATCATGTGTACTACACCACTTGTCCTACAGCAGTGTCTAGTGTTCATCATGTGTACTACACCACTTGTCCTACAGCAGTGTCTAGTGTTCATCATGTGTACTACACCACTTGTCCTACAGCAGTGTCTAGTGTTCATCATGTGTACTACACCACTTGTCCTATAGCAGTGTCTAGTGTTCATCATGTGTACTACACCACTTGTCCTACAGCAGTGTCTAGTGTTCATCATGTGTACTACACCACTCGTCCTACAGCAGTGTCTAGTGTTCATCATGTGTACTAGTCCTAGCAGTGTCTAGTGTTCATCATGTGTACTACACCACTCGTCCTACAGCAGTGTCTAGTGTTCATCATGTGTACTACACCACTTGTCCTACAGCAGTGTCTAGTGTTCATCATGTGTACTACACCACATCATGTGTACCACCACTACAGCAGTGTCTAGTGTTCATCATGTGTACTACACCACTCGTCCTACAGCAGTGTCTAGTGTTCATCATGTGTACTACACCACTCGTCCTACAGCAGTGTCTAGTGTTCATCATGTGTACTACACCACTCGTCCTACAGCAGTGTCTAGTGTTCATCATGTGTCTAGTGTTCATCATGTGTACTACACCACTTGTCCTACAGCAGTGTCTAGTGTTCATCATGTGTACTACACCACTCGTCCTACAGCAGTGTCTAGTGTTCATCATGTGTACTACACCACTCGTCCTACAGCAGTGTCTAGTGTTCATCATGTGTACTACAGCAGTGTCTAGTGTTCATCATGTGTACTAGACCACTCGTCCTACAGCAGTGTCTAGTGTTCATCATGTGTACTACACCACTTGTCCTACAGCAGTGTCTAGTGTTCATCATATGTACTACACCACTCGTCCTACAGCAGTGTCTAGTGTTCATCATGTGTACTACACCACTCGTCCTACAGCAGTGTCTAGTGTTCATCATGTGTACTACACCACTCGTCCTACAGCAGTGTCTAGTGTTCATCATGTGTACTACACCACTTGTCCTACAGCAGTGTCTAGTGTTCATCATGTGTACTACAGCAGTGTCTAGTGTTCATCATGTGTACTACACCACTCGTCCTACAGCAGTGTCTAGTGTTCATCATGTGTACTACACCACTTGTCCTACAGCAGTGTCTAGTGTTCATCATGTGTACTACACCACTTGTCCTACAGCAGTGTCTAGTGTTCATCATGTGTACTACACCACTTGTCCTACAGCAGTGTCTAGTGTTCATCATGTGTACTACACCACTCGTCCTACAGCAGTGTCTAGTGTTCATCATGTGTACTACACCACTCGTCCTACAGCAGTGTCTAGTGTTCATCATGTGTACTACACCACTCGTCCTACAGCAGTGTCTAGTGTTCATCATGTGTACTACACCACTCGTCCTACAGCAGTGTCTAGTGTTCATCATGTGTACTACACCACTCGTCCTACAGCAGTGTCTAGTGTTCATCATGTGTACTACACCACTTGTCCTACAGCAGTGTCTAGTGTTCATCATGTGTACTACACCACTTGTCCTACAGCAGTGTCTAGTGTTCATCATGTGTACTACACCACTTGTCCTACAGCAGTGTCTAGTGTTCATCATGTGTACTACACCACTTGTCCTACAGCAGTGTCTAGTGTTCATCATGTGTACTACACCACTTGTCCTACAGCAGTGTCTAGTGTTCATCATGTGTACTACACCACTTGTCCTACAGCAGTGTCTAGTGTTCATCATGTGTACTACACCACTTGTCCTACAGCAGTGTCTAGTGTTCATCATGTGTACTACACCACTTGTCCTACAGCAGTGTCTAGTGTTCATCATGTGTACTACACCACTCGTCCTACAGCAGTGTCTAGTGTTCATCATGTGTACTACACCACTTGTCCTACAGCAGTGTCTAGTGTTCATCATGTGTACTACACCACTCGTCCTACAGCAGTGTCTAGTGTTCATCATGTGTACTACACCACTTGTCCTACAGCAGTGTCTAGTGTTCATCATGTGTACTACACCACTTGTCCTACAGCAGTGTCTAGTGTTCATCATGTGTACTACACCACTTGTCCTACAGCAGTGTCTAGTGTTCATCATGTGTACTACACCACTTGTCCTACAGCAGTGTCTAGTGTTCATCATGTGTACTACACCACTTGTCCTACAGCAGTGTCTAGTGTTCATCATGTGTACTACACCACTTGTCCTACAGCAGTGTCTAGTGTTCATCATGTGTACTACACCACTTGTCCTACAGCAGTGTCTAGTGTTCATCATGTGTACTACACCACTCGTCCTACAGCAGTGTCTCAGTGTTCACCACTTGTCCTATGCAGTGTCTAGTGTTCATCATGTGTACCACCACTCGTCCTACAGCAGTGTCTAGTGTTCATCATGTGTACACCACTACACCACATCATGTGTACTACACCACTCGTCCTACAGCAGTGTCTAGTGTTCATCATGTGTACTACACCACTTGTCCTACAGCAGTGTCTAGTGTTCATCATGTGTACTACACCACTTGTCCTACAGCAGTGTCTAGTGTTCATCATGTGTACTACACCACTTGTCCTACAGCAGTGTCTAGTGTTCATCATGTGTACTACACCACTTGTCCTACAGCAGTGTCTAGTGTTCATCATGTGTACTACACCACAGTGTCTAGTCCTACAGCAGTGTCTAGTGTTCATCATGTGTACTACACCACTTGTCCTACAGCAGTGTCTAGTGTTCATCATGTGTACTACACCACTCGTCCTACAGCAGTGTCTAGTGTTCATCATGTGTACTACACCACTTGTCCTACAGCAGTGTCTAGTGTTCATCATGTGTACTACACCACTTGTCCTACAGCAGTGTCTAGTGTTCATCATGTGTACTACACCACTTGTCCTACAGCAGTGTCTAGTGTTCATCATGTGTACTACACCACTTGTCCTACAGCAGTGTCTAGTGTTCATCATGTGTACTACACCACTGTCCTACAGCAGTGTCTAGTGTTCATCATGTGTACTACACCACTCGTCCTACAGCAGTGTCTAGTGTTCATCATGTGTACTACACCACTCGTCCTACAGCAGTGTCTAGTGTTCATCATGTGTACTACACCACTTGTCCTACAGCAGTGTCTAGTGTTCATCATGTGTACTACACCACTCGTCCTACAGCAGTGTCTAGTGTTCATCATGTGTACTACACCACTTGTCCTACAGCAGTGTCTAGTGTTCATCATGTGTACTACACCACTCGTCCTACAGCAGTGTCTAGTGTTCATCATGTGTACTACACCACTTGTCCTACAGCAGTGTCTAGTGTTCATCATGTGTACTACACCACTTGTCCTACAGCAGTGTCTAGTGTTCATCATGTGTACTACACCACTTGTCCTACAGCAGTGTCTAGTGTTCATCATGTGTACTACACCACTTGTCCTACAGCAGTGTCTAGTGTTCATCATGTGTACTACACCACTTGTCCTACAGCAGTGTCTAGTGTTCATCATGTGTACTACACCACTTGTCCTACAGCAGTGTCTAGTGTTCATCATGTGTACTACACCACTTGTCCTACAGCAGTGTCTAGTGTTCATCATGTGTACTACACCACTTGTCCTACAGCAGTGTCTAGTGTTCATCATGTGTACTACACCACTCGTCCTACAGCAGTGTCTAGTGTTCATCATGTGTACTACACCACTCGTCCTACAGCAGTGTCTAGTGTTCATCATGTGTACTACACCACTTGTCCTACAGCAGTGTCTAGTGTTCATCATGTGTACTACACCACTTGTCCTACAGCAGTGTCTAGTGTTCATCATGTGTACTACACCACTTGTCCTACAGCAGTGTCTAGTGTTCATCATGTGTACTACACCACTTGTCCTACAGCAGTGTCTAGTGTTCATCATGTGTACTACACCACTTGTCCTACAGCAGTGTCTAGTGTTCATCATGTGTACTACACCACTTGTCCTACAGCAGTGTCTAGTGTTCATCATGTGTACTACACCACTTGTCCTACAGCAGTGTCTAGTGTTCATCATGTGTACTACACCACTTGTCCTACAGCAGTGTCTAGTGTTCATCATGTGTACTACACCACTCGTCCTACAGCAGTGTCTAGTGTTCATCATGTGTACTACACCACTTGTCCTACAGCAGTGTCTAGTGTTCATCATGTGTACTACACCACTCAGTCCATCATACAGCAGTGTCTAGTGTTCATCATGTGTACTACACCACTCGTCCTACAGCAGTGTCTAGTGTTCATCATGTGTACTACACCACTCGTCCTACAGCAGTGTCTAGTGTTCATCATGTGTACTACACCACTCGTCCTACAGCAGTGTCTAGTGTTCATCATGTGTACTACACCACTCGTCCTACAGCAGTGTCTAGTGTTCATCATGTGTACTACACCACTTGTCCTACAGCAGTGTCTAGTGTTCATCATGTGTACTACACCACTAGTCCTACAGCAGTGTCTAGTGTTCATCATGTGTACTACACCACTCGTCCTACAGCAGTGTCTAGTGTTCATCATGTGTACTACACCACTTGTCCTACAGCAGTGTCTAGTGTTCATCATGTGTACTACACCACTTGTCCTACAGCAGTGTCTAGTGTTCATCATGTGTACTACACCACTCGTCCTACAGCAGTGTCTAGTGTTCATCATGTGTACTACACCACTTGTCCTACAGCAGTGTCTAGTGTTCATCATGTGTACTACACCACTTGTCCTACAGCAGTGTCTAGTGTTCATCATGTGTACTACACCACTCGTCCTACAGCAGTGTCTAGTGTTCATCATGTGTACTACACCACTTGTCCTACAGCAGTGTCTAGTGTTCATCATGTGTACTACACCACTCGTCCTACAGCAGTGTCTAGTGTTCATCATGTGTACTACACCACTCGTCCTACAGCAGTGTCTAGTGTTCATCATGTGTACTACACCACTTGTCCTACAGCAGTGTCTAGTGTTCATCATGTGTACTACACCACTCGTCCTACAGCAGTGTCTAGTGTTCATCATGTACAGCAGTGTCTAGTGTTCATCATGTGTACTACACCACTCGTCCTACAGCAGTGTCTAGTGTTCATCATGTGTACTACACCACTTGCAGTGTCTAGTGTTCATCATGTGTACTAGTGTCCTACAGCAGTGTCTAGTGTTCATCATGTGTACTACACCACTCGTCCTACAGCAGTGTCTAGTGTTCATCATGTGTACTACACCACTTGTCCTACAGCAGTGTCTAGTGTTCATCATGTGTACTACACCACTTGTCCTACAGCAGTGTCTAGTGTTCATCATGTGTACTACACCACTCGTCCTACAGCAGTGTCTAGTGTTCATCATGTGTACTACACCACTTGTCCTACAGCAGTGTCTAGTGTTCATCATGTGTACTACACCACTTGTCCTACAGCAGTGTCTAGTGTTCATCATGTGTACTACACCACTCGTCCTACAGCAGTGTCTAGTGTTCATCATGTGTACTACACCACTTGTCCTACAGCAGTGTCTAGTGTTCATCATGTGTACTACACCACTCATGTCCTACAGCAGTGTCTAGTGTTCATCATGTGTACTACACCACTTGTCCTACAGCAGTGTCTAGTGTTCATCATGTGTACTACACCACTTGTCCTACAGCAGTGTCTAGTGTTCATCATGTGTACTACACCACTCGTCCTACAGCAGTGTCTAGTGTTCATCATGTGTACTACACCACTTGTCCTACAGCAGTGTCTAGTGTTCATCATGTGTACTACACCACTTGTCCTACAGCAGTGTCTAGTGTTCATCATGTGTACTACACCACTTGTCCTACAGCAGTGTCTAGTGTTCATCATGTGTACTACACCACTTGTCCTACAGCAGTGTCTAGTGTTCATCATGTGTACTACACCACTGTCCTACAGCAGTGTCTAGTGTTCATCATGTGTACTACACCACTTGTCCTACAGCAGTGTCTAGTGTTCATCATGTGTACTACACCACTTGTCCTACAGCAGTGTCTAGTGTTCATCATGTGTACTACACCACTTGTCCTACAGCAGTGTCTAGTGTTCATCATGTGTACTACACCACTCGTCCTACAGCAGTGTCTAGTGTTCATCATGTGTACTAGCACCACTGTGTACTACACCACTTGTCCTACAGCAGTGTCTAGTGTTCATCATGTGTACTACACCACTCGTCCTACAGCAGTGTCTAGTGTTCATCATGTGTACTACACCACTTGTCCCACTACAGCAGTGTCTAGTCTGTTCATCATGTGTACTACACCACTCGTCCTACAGCAGTGTCTAGTGTTCATCATGTGTACTACACCACTCGTCCTACAGCAGTGTCTAGTGTTCATCATGTCTAGTGTTCATCTACACCACTTGTCCTACAGCAGTGTCTAGTGTTCATCATGTGTACTACACCACTTGTCCTACAGCAGTGTCTAGTGTTCATCATGTGTACTACACCACTTGTCCTACAGCAGTGTCTAGTGTTCATCATGTGTACTACACCACTCGTCCTACAGCAGTGTCTAGTGTTCATCATGTGTACTACACCACTTGTCCTACAGCAGTGTCTAGTGTTCATCATGTGTACTACACCACTTGTCCTACAGCAGTGTCTAGTGTTCATCATGTGTACTACACCACTTGTCCTACAGCAGTGTCTAGTGTTCATCATGTGTACTACACCACTCGTCCTACAGCAGTGTCTAGTGTTCATCATGTGTACTACACCACTCGTCCTACAGCAGTGTCTAGTGTTCATCATGTGTACTACACCACTCGTCCTACAGCAGTGTCTAGTGTTCATCATGTGTACTACACCACTTGTCCTACAGCAGTGTCTAGTGTTCATCATGTGTACTACACCACTTGTCCTACAGCAGTGTCTAGTGTTCATCATGTGTACTACACCACTCGTCCTACAGCAGTGTCTAGTGTTCATCATGTGTACTACACCACTTGTCCTACAGCAGTGTCTAGTGTTCATCATGTGTACTACACCACTTGTCCTACAGCAGTGTCTAGTGTTCATCATGTGTACTACACCACTTGTCCTACAGCAGTGTCTAGTGTTCATCATGTCCTACAGCAGTGTCTACATCATGTGTACTACCACTTGTCCTACAGCAGTGTCTAGTGTTCATCATGTGTACTACACCACTTGTCCTACAGCAGTGTCTAGTGTTCATCATGTGTACTACACCACTCGTCCTACAGCAGTGTCTAGTGTTCATCATGTGTACTACACCACTCGTCCTACAGCAGTGTCTAGTGTTCATCATGTGTACTACACCACTCGTCCTACAGCAGTGTCTAGTGTTCATCATGTGTACTACACCACTCGTCCTACAGCAGTGTCTAGTGTTCATCATGTGTACTACACCACTCGTCCTACAGCAGTGTCTAGTGTTCATCATGTGTACTACACCACTTGTCCTACAGCAGTGTCTAGTGTTCATCATGTGTACTACACCACTTGTCCTACAGCAGTGTCTAGTGTTCATCATGTGTACTACACCACTTGTCCTACAGCAGTGTCTAGTGTTCATCATGTGTACTACACCACTTGTCCTACAGCAGTGTCTAGTGTTCATCATGTGTACTACACCACTTGTCCTACAGCAGTGTCTAGTGTTCATCATGTGTACTACACCACTTGTCCTACAGCAGTGTCTAGTGTTCATCATGTGTACTACACCACTTGTCCTACAGCAGTGTCTAGTGTTCATCATGTGTACTACACCACTCGTCCTACAGCAGTGTCTAGTGTTCATCATGTGTACTACACCACTCGTCCTACAGCAGTGTCTAGTGTTCATCATGTGTACTACACCACTTGTCCTACAGCAGTGTCTAGTGTTCATCATGTGTACTACACCACTTGTCCTACAGCAGTGTCTAGTGTTCATCATGTGTACTACACCACTTGTCCTACAGCAGTGTCTAGTGTTCATCATGTGTACTACACCACTCGTCCTACAGCAGTGTCTAGTGTTCATCATGTGTACTACACCACTTGTCCTACAGCAGTGTCTAGTGTTCATCATGTGTACTACACCACTTGTCCTACAGCAGTGTCTAGTGTTCATCATGTGTACTACACCACTGTGTACGTCCTACAGCAGTGTCTAGTGTTCATCATGTGTACTACACCACTTGTCCTACAGCAGTGTCTAGTGTTCATCATGTGTACTACACCACTTGTCCTACAGCAGTGTCTAGTGTTCATCATGTGTACTACACCACTCGTCCTACAGCAGTGTCTAGTGTTCATCATGTGTACTACACCACTTGTCCTACCACTAGTGTTCATCATGTCCTACAGCAGTGTCTAGTGTTCATCATGTGTACTACACCACTTGTCCTACAGCAGTGTCTAGTGTTCATCATGTGTACTACACCACTCGTCCTACAGCAGTGTCTAGTGTTCATCATGTGTACTACACCACTCGTCCTACAGCAGTGTCTAGTGTTCATCATGTGTACTACACCACTTGTCCTACAGCAGTGTCTTCAGTGTTCATCATGTGTACTACACCACTTGTCCTACAGCAGTGTCTAGTGTTCATCATGTGTACTACACCACTTGTCCTACAGCAGTGTCTAGTGTTCATCATGTGTACTACACCACTCGTCCTACAGCAGTGTCTAGTGTTCATCATGTGTACTACACCACTCGTCCTACAGCAGTGTCTAGTGTTCATCATGTGTACTACACCACTTGTCCTACAGCAGTGTCTAGTGTTCATCATGTGTACTACACCACTCCTACAGCAGTGTCTAGTGTTCATCATGTGTACTACACCACTCGTCCACCACTTGTCCTACTGTGTCCTACAGCAGTGTCTAGTGTTCATCATGTGTACTACACCACTTGTCCTACAGCAGTGTCTAGTGTTCATCATGTGTACTACACCACTTGTCCTACAGCAGTGTCTAGTGTTCATCATGTGTACTACACCACTTGTCCTACAGCAGTGTCTAGTGTTCATCATGTGTACTACACCACTTGTCCTACAGCAGTGTCTAGTGTTCATCATGTGTACTACACCACTTGTCCTACAGCAGTGTCTAGTGTTCATCATGTGTACTACACCACTCGTCCTACAGCAGTGTCTAGTGTTCATCATGTGTACTACACCACTTGTCCTACAGCAGTGTCTAGTGTTCATCATGTGTACTACACCACTTGTCCTACAGCAGTGTCTAGTGTTCATCATGTGTACTACACCACTCGTCCTACAGCAGTGTCTAGTGTTCATCATGTGTACTACACCACTTGTCCTACAGCAGTGTCTAGTGTTCATCATGTGTACTACACCACTCGGTCCTACAGCAGTGTCTAGTGTTCATCATGTGTACTACACCACTCGTCCTACAGCAGTGTCTAGTGTTCATCATGTGTACTACACCACTCGTCCTACAGCAGTGTCTAGTGTTCATCATGTGTACTACACCACTCGTCCTACAGCAGTGTCTAGTGTTCATCATGTGTACTACACCACTTGTCCTACAGCAGTGTCTAGTGTTCATCATGTGTACTACACCACTCGTCCTACAGCAGTGTCTAGTGTTCATCATGTGTACTACACCACTCGTCCTACAGCAGTGTCTAGTGTTCATCATGTGTACTACACCACTCGTCCTACAGCAGTGTCTAGTGTTCATCATGTGTACTACACCACTCGTGTCCTACAGCAGTGTCTAGTGTTCATCATGTGTACTACACCACTCGTCCTACAGCAGTGTCTAGTGTTCATCATGTGTACTACACCACTTGTCCTACAGCAGTGTCTAGTGTTCATCATGTGTACTACACCACTGTGTACTACACCACTTGTCCTACAGCAGTGTCTAGTGTTCATCATGTGTACTACACCACTCGTCCTACAGCAGTGTCTAGTGTTCATCATGTGTACTACACCACTCGTCCTACAGCAGTGTCTAGTGTTCATCATGTGTACTACACCACTTGTCCTACAGCAGTGTCTAGTGTTCATCATGTGTACTACACCACTCGTCCTACAGCAGTGTCTAGTGTTCATCATGTGTACTACACCACTCGTCCTACAGCAGTGTCTAGTGTTCATCATGTTCATCATGTACTACACCACTTGTCCTACAGCAGTGTCTAGTGTTCATCATGTGTACTACACCACTTGTCCTACAGCAGTGTCTAGTGTTCATCATGTGTACTACACCACTAGTGTCCTACAGCAGTGTCTAGTGTTCATCATGTGTACTACCACCACTTGTCCTACAGCAGTGTCTAGTGTTCATCATGTGTACTACACCACTTGTCCTACAGCAGTGTCTAGTGTTCATCATGTGTACTACACCACTTGTCCTACAGCAGTGTCTAGTGTTCATCATGTGTACTACACCACTTGTCCTACAGCAGTGTCTAGTGTTCATCATGTGTACTACACCACTTGTCCTACAGCAGTGTCTAGTGTTCATCATGTGTACTACACCACTTCATCATGTCCTACAGCAGTGTCTAGTGTTCATCATGTGTACTACACCACTCCTACAGCAGTGTCCATCATGTGTACAGCAGTGTCTAGTGTTCATCATGTGTACTACACCACTTGTCCTACAGCAGTGTCTAGTGTTCATCATGTGTACTACACCACTTGTCCTACAGCAGTGTCTAGTGTTCATCATGTGTACTACACCACTCGTCCTACAGCAGTGTCTAGTGTTCATCATGTGTACTACACCACTTGTCCTACAGCAGTGTCTAGTGTTCATCATGTGTACTACACCACTCGTCCTACAGCAGTGTCTAGTGTTCATCATGTGTACTACACCACTTGTCCTACAGCAGTGTCTAGTGTTCATCATGTGTACTACACCACTACCTACAGCAGTGTACTACACCACTCGTCCTACAGCAGTGTCTAGTGTTCATCATGTGTACTACACCACTCGTCCTACAGCAGTGTCTAGTGTTCATCATGTGTACTACACCACTTGTCCTACAGCAGTGTCTAGTGTTCATCATGTGTACTACACCACTTGTCCTACAGCAGTGTCTAGTGTTCATCATGTGTACTACACCACTCGTCCTACAGCAGTGTCTAGTGTTCATCATGTGTACTACACCACTCGTCCTACAGCAGTGTCTAGTGTTCATCATGTGTACTACACCACTCGTCCTACAGCAGTGTCTAGTGTTCATCATGTGTACTACACCACTCGTCCTACAGCAGTGTCTAGTGTTCATCATGTGTACTACACCACTCGTCCTACAGCAGTGTCTAGTGTTCATCATGTGTACTACACCACTTGTCCTACAGCAGTGTCTAGTGTTCATCATGTGTACTACACCACTTGTCCTACAGCAGTGTCTAGTGTTCATCATGTGTACTACACCACTCGTCCTACAGCAGTGTCTAGTGTTCATCATGTGTACTACACCACTTGTCCTACAGCAGTGTCTAGTGTTCATCATGTGTACTACACCACTCGTCCTACAGCAGTGTCTAGTGTTCATCATGTGTACTACACCACTCGTCCTACAGCAGTGTCTAGTGTTCATCATGTGTACTACACCACTTGTCCTACAGCAGTGTCTAGTGTTCATCATGTGTACTACACCACTTGTCCTACAGCAGTGTCTAGTGTTCATCATGTGTACTACACCACTTGTCCTACAGCAGTGTCTAGTGTTCATCATGTGTACTACACCACTTGTCCTACAGCAGTGTCTAGTGTTCATCATGTGTACTACACCACTTGTCCTACAGCAGTGTCTAGTGTTCATCATGTGTACTACACCACTTGTCCTACAGCAGTGTCTAGTGTTCATCATGTGTACTACACCACTCGTCCTACAGCAGTGTCTAGTGTTCATCATGTGTACTACACCACTTGTCCTACAGCAGTGTCTAGTGTTCATCATGTGTACTACACCACTTGTCCTACAGCAGTGTCTAGTGTTCATCATGTGTACTACACCACTTGTCCTACAGCAGTGTCTAGTGTTCATCATGTGTACTACACCACTTGTCCTACAGCAGTGTCTAGTGTTCATCATGTGTACTACACCACTCGTCCTACAGCAGTGTCTAGTGTTCCATGTGTACACACCACTTGTCCTAGCAGTGTCTAGTGTTCATCATGTGTACTACACCACTTGTCCTACAGCAGTGTCTAGTGTTCATCATGTGTACTACACCACTCGTCCTACAGCAGTGTCTAGTGTTCATCATGTGTACTACACCACTCGTCCTACAGCAGTGTCTAGTGTTCATCATGTGTACTACACCACTCGTCCTACAGCAGTGTCTAGTGTTCATCATGTGTACTACACCACTCGTCCTACAGCAGTGTCTAGTGTTCATCATGTGTACTACACCACTTGTCCTACAGCAGTGTCTAGTGTTCATCATGTGTACTACACCACTCGTCCTACAGCAGTGTCTAGTGTTCATCATGTGTACTACACCACTTGTCCTACAGCAGTGTCTAGTGTTCATCATGTGTACTACACCACTTGTCCTACAGCAGTGTCTAGTGTTCATCATGTGTACTACACCACTCGTCCTACAGCAGTGTCTAGTGTTCATCATGTGTACTACACCACTCGTCCTACAGCAGTGTCTAGTGTTCATCATGTGTACTATGTGTACACCACTCGTCCTACAGCAGTGTCTAGTGTTCATCATGTGTACTACACCACTCGTCCTACAGCAGTGTCTAGTGTTCATCATGTGTACTACACCACTCGTCCTACAGCAGTGTCTAGTGTTCATCATGTGTACTACACCACTTGTCCTACAGCAGTGTCTAGTGTTCATCATGTGTACTACACCACTTGTCCTACAGCAGTGTCTAGTGTTCATCATGTGTACTACACCACTTGTCCTACAGCAGTGTCTAGTGTTCATCATGTGTACTACACCACTTGTCCTACAGCAGTGTCTAGTGTTCATCATGTGTACTACACCACTTGTCCTACAGCAGTGTCTAGTGTTCATCATGTGTACTACACCACTCGTCCTACAGCAGTGTCTAGTGTTCATCATGTGTACTACACCACTCCTACAGTGTCCTACAGCAGTGTCTAGTGTTCATCATGTGTACTACACCACTTGTCCTACAGCAGTGTCTAGTGTTCATCATGTGTACTACACCACTTGTCCTACAGCAGTGTCTAGTGTTCATCATGTGTACTACACCACTCGTCCTACACAGCAGTGTCTAGTGTTCATCATGTGTACTACACCACTTGTCCTACAGCAGTGTCTAGTGTTCATCATGTGTACTACACCACTTGTCCTACAGCAGTGTCTAGTGTTCATCATGTGTACTACACCACTTGTCCTACAGCAGTGTCTAGTGTTCATCATGTGTACTACACCACTTGTCCTACAGCAGTGTCTAGTGTTCATCATGTGTACTACACCACTCGTCCTACAGCAGTGTCTAGTGTTCATCATGTGTACTACACCACTCGTCCTACAGCAGTGTCTAGTGTTCATCATGTGTACTACACCACTTGTCCTACAGCAGTGTCTAGTGTTCATCATGTGTACTACACCACTTGTCCTACAGCAGTGTCTAGTGTTCATCATGTGTACTACACCACTTGTCCTACAGCAGTGTCTAGTGTTCATCATGTGTACTACACCACTTGTCCTACAGCAGTGTCTAGTGTTCATCATGTGTACTACACCACTCGTCCTACAGCAGTGTCTAGTGTTCATCATGTGTACTACACCACTTGTCCTACAGCAGTGTCTAGTGTTCATCATGTGTACTACACCACTTGTCTAGTCCTACAGCAGTGTCTAGTGTTCATCATGTGTACTACACCACTCGTCCTACAGCAGTGTCTAGTGTTCATCATGTGTACTACACCACTCGTCCTACAGCAGTGTCTAGTGTTCATCATGTGTACTACACCACTCGTCCTACAGCAGTGTCTAGTGTTCATCATGTGTACTACACCACTCGTCCTACAGCAGTGTCTAGTGTTCATCATGTGTACTACACCACTCGTCCTACAGCAGTGTCTAGTGTTCATCATGTGTACTACACCACTTGTCCTACAGCAGTGTCTAGTGTTCATCATGTGTACTACACCACTTGTCCTACAGCAGTGTCTAGTGTTCATCATGTGTACTACACCACTCGTCCTACAGCAGTGTCTAGTGTTCATCATGTGTACTACACCACTTGTCCTACAGCAGTGTCTAGTGTTCATCATGTGTACTACACCACTCGTCCTACAGCAGTGTCTAGTGTTCATCATGTGTACTACACCACTTGTCCTACAGCAGTGTCTAGTGTTCATCATGTCCTACAGTGTCTACTACACCACTCGTCCTACAGCAGTGTCTAGTGTTCATCATGTGTACTACACCACTCGTCCTACAGCAGTGTCTAGTGTTCATCATGTGTACTACACCACTTGTCCTACAGCAGTGTCTAGTGTTCATCATGTGTACTACACCACTCGTCCTCATGTGTAGCAGTGTCTAGTGTTCATCATGTGTACTACACCACTTGTCCTACAGCAGTGTCTAGTGTTCATCATGTGTACTACACCACTTGTCCTACAGCAGTGTCTAGTGTTCATCATGTGTACTACACCACTTGTCCTACAGCAGTGTCTAGTGTTCATCATGTGTACTACACCACTTGTCCTACAGCAGTGTCTAGTGTTCATCATGTGTACTACACCACTTGTCCTACAGCAGTGTCTAGTGTTCATCATGTGTACTACACCACTTGTCCTACAGCAGTGTCTAGTGTTCATCATGTGTACTACACCACTTGTCCTACAGCAGTGTCTAGTGTTCATCATGTGTACTACACCACTCGTCCTACAGCAGTGTCTAGTGTTCATCATGTGTACTACACCACTTGTCCTACAGCAGTGTCTAGTGTTCATCATGTGTACTACACCACTCGTCCTACAGCAGTGTCTAGTGTTCATCATGTGTACTACACCACTCGTCCTACAGCAGTGTCTAGTGTTCATCATGTGTACTACACCACTCGTCCTACAGCAGTGTCTAGTGTTCATCATGTGTACTACACCACTTGTCCTACAGCAGTGTCTAGTGTTCATCATGTGTACTACACCACTTGTCCTACAGCAGTGTCTAGTGTTCATCATGTGTACTACACCACTCGTCCTACAGCAGTGTCTAGTGTTCATCATGTGTACTACACCACTTGTCCTACAGCAGTGTCTAGTGTTCATCATGTGTACTACACCACTCGTCCTACAGCAGTGTCTAGTGTTCATCATGTGTACTACACCACTCGTCCTACAGCAGTGTCTAGTGTTCATCATGTGTACTACACCACTCGTCCTACAGCAGTGTCTAGTGTTCATCATGTGTACTACACCACTCGTCCTACAGCAGTGTCTAGTGTTCATCATGTGTACTACACCACTCGTCCTACAGCAGTGTCTAGTGTTCATCATGTGTACTACACCACATCATGTCCTACAGCAGTGTCTAGTGTTCATCATGTGTACTACACCACTCGTCCTACAGCAGTGTCTAGTGTTCATCATGTGTACTACACCACTTGTCCTACAGCAGTGTCTAGTGTTCATCATGTGTACTACACCACTTGTCCTACAGCAGTGTCTAGTGTTCATCATGTGTACTACACCACTTGTCCTACAGCAGTGTCTAGTGTTCATCATGTGTACTACACCACTTGTCCTACAGCAGTGTCTAGTGTTCATCATGTGTACTACACCACTCGTCCTACAGCAGTGTCTAGTGTTCATCATGTGTACTACACCACTCGTCCATGTGTACTACAGCAGTGTCTAGTGTTCATCATGTGTACTACACCACTCGTCCTACAGCAGTGTCTAGTGTTCATCATGTGTACTACACCACTTGTCCTACAGCAGTGTCTAGTGTTCATCATGTGTCCTACACCACTTGTCCTACAGCAGTGTCTAGTGTTCATCATGTGTACTACACCACTTGTCCTACAGCAGTGTCTAGTGTTCATCATGTGTACTACACCACTTGTCCTACACAGCAGTGTCTAGTGTTCATAGTGTTCATCATGTGTACTACACCACTCGTCCTACAGCAGTGTCTAGTGTTCATCATGTGTACTACACCACTTGTCCTACAGCAGTGTCTAGTGTTCATCATGTGTACTACACCACTCGTCCTACAGCAGTGTCTAGTGTTCATCATGTGTACTACACCACTCGTCCTACAGCAGTGTCTAGTGTTCATCATGTGTACACCACTACACCACTCATGTCCTACAGCAGTGTCTAGTGTTCATCATGTGTACTACACCACTCGTCCTACAGCAGTGTCTAGTGTTCATCATGTGTACTACACCACTGTCTGTCCTACAGCAGTGTCTAGTGTTCATCATGTGTACTACACCACTTGTCCTACAGCAGTGTCTAGTGTTCATCATGTGTACTACACCACTTGTCCTACAGCAGTGTCTAGTGTTCATCATGTGTACTACACCACTTGTCCTACAGCAGTGTCTAGTGTTCATCATGTGTACTACACCACTCGTCCTACAGCAGTGTCTAGTGTTCATCATGTGTACTACACCACTTGTCCTACAGCAGTGTCTAGTGTTCATCATGTGTACTACACCACTCGTCCTACAGCAGTGTCTAGTGTTCATCATGTGTACTACACCACTCGTCCTACAGCAGTGTCTAGTGTTCATCATGTGTACTACACCACTTGTCCTACAGCAGTGTCTAGTGTTCATCATGTGTACTACACCACTTGTCCTACAGCAGTGTCTAGTGTTCATCATGTGTACTACACCACTCGTCCTACAGCAGTGTCTAGTGTTCATCATGTGTACTACACCACACCACTGTCCTACAGCAGTGTCTAGTGTTCATCATGTGTACTACACCACTCGTCCTACAGCAGTGTCTAGTGTTCATCATGTGTACTACACCACTTGTCCTACAGCAGTGTCTAGTGTTCATCATGTGTACTACACCACTTGTCCTACAGCAGTGTCTAGTGTTCATCATGTGTACTACACCACTCGTCCTACAGCAGTGTCTAGTGTTCATCATGTGTACTACACCACTTGTCCTACAGCAGTGTCTAGTGTTCATCATGTGTACTACACCACTTGTCCTACAGCAGTGTCTAGTGTTCATCATGTGTACTACACCACTTGTCCTACAGCAGTGTCTAGTGTTCATCATGTGTACTACACCACTCGTCCTACAGCAGTGTCTAGTGTTCATCATGTGTACTACACCACTTGTCCTACAGCAGTGTCTAGTGTTCATCATGTGTACTACACCACTCGTCCTACAGCAGTGTCTAGTGTTCATCATGTGTACTACACCACTCGTCCTACAGCAGTGTCTAGTGTTCATCATGTGTACTACACCACTTGTCCTACAGCAGTGTCTAGTGTTCATCATGTGTACTACACCACTCGTCCTACAGCAGTGTCTAGTGTTCATCATGTGTACTACACCACTTGTCCTACAGCAGTGTCTAGTGTTCATCATGTGTACTACACCACTTGTCCCATCATACAGCAGTGTCTAGTGTTCATCATGTGTACTACACCACTTGTCCTACAGCAGTGTCTAGTGTTCATCATGTGTACTACACCACTCGTCCTACAGCAGTGTCTAGTGTTCATCATGTGTACTACACCACTTGTCCTACAGCAGTGTCTAGTGTTCATCATGTGTACTACACCACTTGTCCTACAGCAGTGTCTAGTGTTCATCATGTGTACTACACCACTCGTCCTACAGCAGTGTCTAGTGTTCATCATGTGTACTACACCACTCGTCCTACAGCAGTGTCTAGTGTTCATCATGTGTACTACACCACTTGTCCTACAGCAGTGTCTAGTGTTCATCATGTGTACTACACCACTCGTCCTACAGCAGTGTCTAGTGTTCATCATGTGTACTACACCACTCGTCCTACAGCAGTGTCTAGTGTTCATCATGTGTACTACACCACAGCAGTGTCATCATGTCCTACAGCAGTGTCTAGTGTTCATCATGTGTACTACACCACTCGTCCTACAGCAGTGTCTAGTGTTCATCATGTGTACTACACCACTTGTCCTACAGCAGTGTCTAGTGTTCATCATGTGTACTACACCACTCCTACAGCAGTGTCCTACAGCAGTGTCTAGTGTTCATCATGTGTACTACACCACTTGTCCTACAGCAGTGTCTAGTGTTCATCATGTGTACTACACCACTCGTCCTACAGCAGTGTCTAGTGTTCATCATGTGTACTACACCACTCGTCCTACAGCAGTGTCTAGTGTTCATCATGTGTACTACACCACTCGTCCTACAGCAGTGTCTAGTGTTCATCATGTGTACTACACCACTCGTCCTACAGCAGTGTCTAGTGTTCATCATGTGTACTACACCACTTGTCCTACAGCAGTGTCTAGTGTTCATCATGTGTACTACACCACTCGTCCTACAGCAGTGTCTAGTGTTCATCATGTGTACTACACCACTTGTCCTACAGCAGTGTCTAGTGTTCATCATGTGTACTACACCACAGTGTCTAGTCCTACAGCAGTGTCTAGTGTTCATCATGTGTACTACACCACACTTGTCCTACAGCAGTGTCTAGTGTTCATCATGTGTACTACACCACTCGTCCTACAGCAGTGTCTAGTGTTCATCATGTGTACTACACCACTCGTCCTACAGCAGTGTCTAGTGTTCATCATGTGTACTACACCACTTGTCCTACAGCAGTGTCTAGTGTTCATCATGTGTACTACACCACTTGTCCTACAGCAGTGTCTAGTGTTCATCATGTGTACTACACCACTCGTCCTACAGCAGTGTCTAGTGTTCATCATGTGTACTACACCACTTGTCCTACAGCAGTGTCTAGTGTTCATCATGTGTACTACACCATCTGTGTACTACACCACTTGTCCTACAGCAGTGTCTAGTGTTCATCATGTGTACTACACCACTTGTCCTACAGCAGTGTCTAGTGTTCATCATGTGTACTACACCACTTGTCCTACAGCAGTGTCTAGTGTTCATCATGTGTACTACACCACTTGTCCTACAGTGTCAGTGTCTAGTGTTCATCATGTTCATCATGTACTACACCACTCGTCCTACAGCAGTGTCTAGTGTTCATCATGTGTACTACACCACTTGTCCTACAGCAGTGTCTAGTGTTCATCATGTGTACTACACCACTTGTCCTACAGCAGTGTCTAGTGTTCATCATGTGTACTACACCACTTGTCCTACAGCAGTGTCTAGTGTTCATCATGTGTACTACACCACTCGTCCTACAGCAGTGTCTAGTGTTCATCATGTGTACTACACCACTTGTCCTACAGCAGTGTCTAGTGTTCATCATGTGTACTACACCACTTGTCCTACAGCAGTGTCTAGTGTTCATCATGTGTACTACACCACTTGTCCTACAGCAGTGTCTAGTGTTCATCATGTGTACTACACCACTTGTCCTACAGCAGTGTCTAGTGTTCATCATGTGTACTACACCACTTGTCCTACAGCAGTGTCTAGTGTTCATCATGTGTACTACACCACTGTCCTACAGCAGTGTCTAGTGTTCATCATGTGTACTACACCACTCGTCCTACAGCAGTGTCTAGTGTTCATCATGTGTACTACACCACTCGTCCTACAGCAGTGTCTAGTGTTCATCATGTGTACTACACCACTCATCCTACAGCAGTGTCTAGTGTTCATCATGTGTACTACACCACTCGTCCTACAGCAGTGTCTAGTGTTCATCATGTGTACTACACCACTCGTCCTACAGCAGTGTCTAGTGTTCATCATGTGTACTACACCACTCGTCCTACAGCAGTGTCTAGTGTTCATCATGTGTACTACACCACTTGTCCTACAGCAGTGTCTAGTGTTCATCATGTGTACTACACCACTTGTCCTACAGCAGTGTCTAGTGTTCATCATGTGTACTAGCACCACTGTGTCCTAGTGTTCATCAGTGCAGTGTCTAGTGTTCATCATGTGTACTACACCACTCGTCCTACAGCAGTGTCTAGTGTTCATCATGTGTACTACACCACTCGTCCTACAGCAGTGTCTAGTGTTCATCATGTGTACTACACCACTTGTCCTACAGCAGTGTCTAGTGTTCATCATGTGTACTACACCACTCGTCCTACAGCAGTGTCTAGTGTTCATCATGTGTACTACACCACTCACAGCAGTGTCTAGTGTTCATCATGTGTACTACACCACTTGTCCTACAGCAGTGTCTAGTGTTCATCATGTGTACTACACCACTCGTCCTACAGCAGTGTCTAGTGTTCATCATGTGTACTACACCACTCGTCCTACAGCAGTGTCTAGTGTTCATCATGTGTACTACACCACTCGTCCTACAGCAGTGTCTAGTGTTCATCATGTGTACTACACCACTTGTCCTACAGCAGTGTCTAGTGTTCATCATGTGTACTACACCACTCGTCCTACAGCAGTGTCTAGTGTTCATCATGTGTACTACACCTAGTGTTCATCATGTGTACTACACTCGTCCTACAGCAGTGTCTAGTGTTCATCATGTGTACTACACCACTTGTCCTACAGCAGTGTCTAGTGTTCATCATGTGTACTACACCACTTGTCCTACAGCAGTGTCTAGTGTTCATCATGTGTACTACACCACTCGTCCTACAGCAGTGTCTAGTGTTCATCATGTGTACTACACCACTCGTCCTACAGCAGTGTCTAGTGTTCATCATGTGTACTACACCACTCGTCCTACAGCAGTGTCTAGTGTTCATCATGTGTACTACACCACTTGTCCTACAGCAGTGTCTAGTGTTCATCATGTGTACTACACCACTCGTCCTACAGCAGTGTCTAGTGTTCATCATGTGTACTACACCACTTGTCCTACAGCAGTGTCTAGTGTTCATCATGTGTACTACACCACTTGTCCTACAGCAGTGTCTAGTGTTCATCATGTGTACTACACCACTCGTCCTACAGCAGTGTCTAGTGTTCATCATGTGTACTACACCACTTGTCCTACAGCAGTGTCTAGTGTTCATCATGTGTACTACACCACTTGTCCTACAGCAGTGTCTAGTGTTCATCATGTGTACTACACCACTACACCACTGTCCTACAGCAGTGTCTAGTGTTCATCATGTGTACTACACCACTTGTCCTACAGCAGTGTCTAGTGTTCATCATGTGTACTACACCACTCGTCCTACAGCAGTGTCTAGTGTTCATCATGTGTACTACACCACTTGTCCTACAGCAGTGTCTAGTGTTCATCATGTGTACTACACCACTCGTCCTACAGCAGTGTCTAGTGTTCATCATGTGTACTACACCACTGTCTAGTCCTACAGCAGTGTCTAGTGTTCATCATGTGTACTACACCACTTGTCCTACAGCAGTGTCTAGTGTTCATCATGTGTACTACACCACTTGTCCTACAGCAGTGTCTAGTGTTCATCATGTGTACTACACCACTGTCTAGTGTTCATCATGTCCTACAGCAGTGTCTAGTGTTCATCATGTGTACTACACCACTCGTCCTACAGCAGTGTCTAGTGTTCATCATGTGTACTACACCACTTGTCCTACAGCAGTGTCTAGTGTTCATCATGTGTACTACACCACTTGTCCTACAGCAGTGTCTAGTGTTCATCATGTGTACTACACCACTTGTCCTACAGCAGTGTCTAGTGTTCATCATGTGTACTACACCACTCGTCCTACAGCAGTGTCTAGTGTTCATCATGTGTACTACACCACTCGTCCTACAGCAGTGTCTAGTGTTCATCATGTGTACTACACCACTCGTCCTACAGCAGTGTCTAGTGTTCATCATGTGTACTACACCACTCGTCCTACAGCAGTGTCTAGTGTTCATCATGTGTACTACACCACTTGTCCTACAGCAGTGTCTAGTGTTCATCATGTGTACTACACCACTCGTCCTACAGCAGTGTCTAGTGTTCATCATGTGTACTACACCACTCGTCCTACAGCAGTGTCTAGTGTTCATCATGTGTACTACACCACTTGTCCTACAGCAGTGTCTAGTGTTCATCATCATGTACTACACCACTCGTCCTACAGCAGTGTCTAGTGTTCATCATGTGTACTACACCACTTGTCCTACAGCAGTGTCTAGTGTTCATCATGTGTACTACACCACTCGTCCTACAGCAGTGTCTAGTGTTCATCATGTGTACTACACCACTTGTCCTACAGCAGTGTCTAGTGTTCATCATGTGTACTACACCACTCGTCCTACAGCAGTGTCTAGTGTTCATCATGTGTACTACACCACTCCTACAGCAGTGTCTAGTGTTCATCAGTGTCTAGTGTTCATCATGTGTACTACACCACTCGTCCTACAGCAGTGTCTAGTGTTCATCATGTGTACTACACCACTTGTCCTACAGCAGTGTCTAGTGTTCATCATGTGTACTACACCACTCGTCCTACAGCAGTGTCTAGTGTTCATCATGTGTACTACACCACTCGTCCTACAGCAGTGTCTAGTGTTCATCATGTGTACTACACCACTCGTCCTACAGCAGTGTCTAGTGTTCATCATGTGTACTACACCACTCGTCCTACAGCAGTGTCTAGTGTTCATCATGTGTACTACACCACTTGTCCTACAGCAGTGTCTAGTGTTCATCATGTGTACTACACCACTTGTCCTACAGCAGTGTCTAGTGTTCATCATGTGTACTACACCACTCATGTCCTACAGCAGTGTCTAGTGTTCATCATGTGTACTACACCACTTGTCCTACAGCAGTGTCTAGTGTTCATCATGTGTACTACACCACTTGTCCTACAGCAGTGTCTAGTGTTCATCATGTGTACTACACCACTTGTCCTACAGCAGTGTCTAGTGTTCATCATGTGTACTACACCACTCAGTCCTACAGCAGTGTCTAGTGTTCATCATGTGTACTACACCACTTGTCCTACAGCAGTGTCTAGTGTTCATCATGTGTACTACACCACTCGTCCTACAGCAGTGTCTAGTGTTCATCATGTGTACTACACCACTCGTCCTACAGCAGTGTCTAGTGTTCATCATGTGTACTACACCACTTGTCCTACAGCAGTGTCTAGTGTTCATCATGTGTACTACACCACTTGTCCTACAGCAGTGTCTAGTGTTCATCATGTGTACTACACCACTCGTCCTACAGCAGTGTCTAGTGTTCATCATGTGTACTACACCACTTGTCCTACAGCAGTGTCTAGTGTTCATCATGTGTACTACACCACTCGTCCTACAGCAGTGTCTAGTGTTCATCATGTGTACTACACCACTTGTCCTACAGCAGTGTCTAGTGTTCATCATGTGTACTACACCACTTGTCCTACAGCAGTGTCTAGTGTTCATCATGTGTACTACACCACTTGTCCTACAGCAGTGTCTAGTGTTCATCATGTGTACTACACCACTCGTCCTACAGCAGTGTCTAGTGTTCATCATGTGTACTACACCACACAGCAGTGTCTAGTGTTCATCATGTGTACTACCCACTTGTCCTACAGCAGTGTCTAGTGTTCATCATGTGTACTACACCACTCGTCCTACAGCAGTGTCTAGTGTTCATCATGTGTACTACACCACTCGTCCTACAGCAGTGTCTAGTGTTCATCATGTGTACTACACCACTTGTCCTACAGCAGTGTCTAGTGTTCATCATGTGTACTACACCACTTGTCCTACAGCAGTGTCTAGTGTTCATCATGTGTACTACACCACTTGTCACTACAGCAGTGTCTACAGCAGTGTCTAGTGTTCATCATGTGTACTACACCACTTGTCCTACAGCAGTGTCTAGTGTTCATCATGTGTACTACACCTACTCATGTCCTACAGCAGTGTCTAGTGTTCATCATGTGTACTACACCACTTGTCCTACAGCAGTGTCTAGTGTTCATCATGTGTACTACACCACTTGTCCTACAGCAGTGTCTAGTGTTCATCATGTGTACTACACCACTCGTCCTACAGCAGTGTCTAGTGTTCATCATGTGTACTACACCACTCGTCCTACAGCAGTGTCTAGTGTTCATCATGTGTACTACACCACTCGTCCTACAGCAGTGTCTAGTGTTCATCATGTGTACTACACCACTTGTCCTACAGCAGTGTCTAGTGTTCATCATGTGTACTACACCACTCGTCCTACAGCAGTGTCTAGTGTTCATCATGTGTACTACACCACTTGTCCTACAGCAGTGTCTAGTGTTCATCATGTGTACTACACCACTCGTCCTACAGCAGTGTCTAGTGTTCATCATGTGTACTACACCACTCGTCCTACAGCAGTGTCTAGTGTTCATCATGTGTACTACACCACTCGTCCTACAGCAGTGTCTAGTGTTCATCATGTGTACTACACCACTTGTCCTACAGCAGTGTCTAGTGTTCATCATGTGTACTACACCACTTGTCCTACAGCAGTGTCTAGTGTTCATCATGTGTACTACACCACTTGTCCTACAGCAGTGTCTAGTGTTCATCATGTGTACTACACCACTCATGTCCTACAGCAGTGTCTAGTGTTCATCATGTGTACTACACCACTTGTCCTACAGCAGTGTCTAGTGTTCATCATGTGTACTACACCACTTGTCCTACAGCAGTGTCTAGTGTTCATCATGTGTACTACACCACTTGTCCTACAGCAGTGTCTAGTGTTCATCATGTGTACTACACCACAGCAGTGTCTAGTCCATGTGTACAGCAGTGTCTAGTGTTCATCATGTGTACTACACCACTTGTCCTACAGCAGTGTCTAGTGTTCATCATGTGTACTACACCACTTGTCCTACAGCAGTGTCTAGTGTTCATCATGTGTACTACACCACTCGTCCTACAGCAGTGTCTAGTGTTCATCATGTGTACTACACCACTTGTCCTACAGCAGTGTCTAGTGTTCATCATGTGTACTACACCACTTGTCCTACAGCAGTGTCTAGTGTTCATCATGTGTACTACACCACTTGTCCTACAGCAGTGTCTAGTGTTCATCATGTGTACTACACCACTTCATCATGTCCTACAGCAGTGTCTAGTGTTCATCATGTGTACTACACCACTCGTCCTACAGCAGTGTCTAGTGTTCATCATGTGTACTACACCACTCGTCCTACAGCAGTGTCTAGTGTTCATCATGTGTACTACACCACTTGTCCTACAGCAGTGTCTAGTGTTCATCATGTGTACTACACCACTTGTCCTACAGCAGTGTCTAGTGTTCATCATGTGTACTACACCACTTGTCCTACAGCAGTGTCTAGTGTTCATCATGTGTACTACACCACTCGTCCTACAGCAGTGTCTAGTGTTCATCATGTGTACTACACCACTTGTCCTACAGCAGTGTCTAGTGTTCATCATGTGTACTACACCACTTGTCCTACAGCAGTGTCTAGTGTTCATCATGTGTACTACACCACTGTCTAGTCCTACAGCAGTGTCTAGTGTTCATCATGTGTACTACACCACTTGTCCTACAGCAGTGTCTAGTGTTCATCATGTGTACTACACCACTTGTCCTACAGCAGTGTCTAGTGTTCATCATGTGTACTACACCACTTGTCCTACAGCAGTGTCTAGTGTTCATCATGTGTACTACACCACTCGTCCTACAGCAGTGTCTAGTGTTCATCATGTGTACTACACCACTCGTCCTACAGCAGTGTCTAGTGTTCATCATGTGTACTACACCACTCGTCCTACAGCAGTGTCTAGTGTTCATCATGTGTACTACACCACTTGTCCTACAGCAGTGTCTAGTGTTCATCATGTGTACTACACCACTTGTCCTACAGCAGTGTCTAGTGTTCATCATGTGTACTACACCACTCGTCCTACAGCAGTGTCTAGTGTTCATCATGTGTACTACACCACTTGTCCTACAGCAGTGTCTAGTGTTCATCATGTGTACTACACCACTTGTCCTACAGCAGTGTCTAGTGTTCATCATGTGTACTACACCACTCGTCCTACAGCAGTGTCTAGTGTTCATCATGTGTACTACACCACTTGTCCTACAGCAGTGTCTAGTGTTCATCATGTGTACTACACCACTCGTCCTACAGCAGTGTCTAGTGTTCATCATGTCTAGTGTTCATCATGTGTACACCACTTGTCCTACAGCAGTGTCTAGTGTTCATCATGTGTACTACACCACTTGTCCTACAGCAGTGTCTAGTGTTCATCATGTGTACTACACCACTTGTCCTACAGCAGTGTCTAGTGTTCATCATGTGTACTACACCACTTGTCCTACAGCAGTGTCTAGTGTTCATCATGTGTACTACACCACTCGTCCTACAGCAGTGTCTAGTGTTCATCATGTGTACTACACCACTTGTCCTACAGCAGTGTCTAGTGTTCATCATGTGTACTACACCACTTGTCCTACAGCAGTGTCTAGTGTTCATCATGTGTACTACACCACTCGTCCTACAGCAGTGTCTAGTGTTCATCATGTGTACTACACCACTCGTCCTACAGCAGTGTCTAGTGTTCATCATGTCCTACAGTGTCTAGTGTTCACTACACCACTTGTCCTACAGCAGTGTCTAGTGTTCATCATGTGTACTACACCACTTGTCCTACAGCAGTGTCTAGTGTTCATCATGTGTACTACACCACTCGTCCTACAGCAGTGTCTAGTGTTCATCATGTGTACTACACCACTGTCTAGTCCTCATGTGTACAGCAGTGTCTAGTGTTCATCATGTGTACTACACCACTTGTCCTACAGCAGTGTCTAGTGTTCATCATGTGTACTACACCACTTGTCCTACAGCAGTGTCTAGTGTTCATCATGTGTACTACACCACTCGTCCTACAGCAGTGTCTAGTGTTCATCATGTGTACTACACCACTTGTCCTACAGCAGTGTCTAGTGTTCATCATGTGTACTACACCACTCGTCCTACAGCAGTGTCTAGTGTTCATCATGTGTACTACACCACTTGTCCTACAGCAGTGTCTAGTGTTCATCATGTGTACTACACCACTCGTCCTACAGCAGTGTCTAGTGTTCATCATTCTACACCATCATGTCTAGTGTTCATCATGTACTACACCACTCGTCCTACAGCAGTGTCTAGTGTTCATCATGTGTACTACACCACTTGTCCTACAGCAGTGTCTAGTGTTCATCATGTGTACTACACCACTCGTCCTACAGCAGTGTCTAGTGTTCATCATGTGTACTACACCACTCGTCCTACAGCAGTGTCTAGTGTTCATCATGTGTACTACACCACTCGTCCTACAGCAGTGTCTAGTGTTCATCATGTGTACTACACCACTTGTCCTACAGCAGTGTCTAGTGTTCATCATGTGTACTACAGCCACTCGTCTACTACAGCAGTGTCACTCATGTCCTACAGCAGTGTCTAGTGTTCATCATGTGTACTACACCACTCGTCCTACAGCAGTGTCTAGTGTTCATCATGTGTACTACACCACTTGTCCTACAGCAGTGTCTAGTGTTCATCATGTGTACTACACCACTCGTCCTACAGCAGTGTCTAGTGTTCATCATGTGTACTACACCACTTGTCCTACAGCAGTGTCTAGTGTTCATCATGTGTACTACACCACTCGTCCTACAGCAGTGTCTAGTGTTCATCATGTGTACTACACCACTCCTACAGCAGTGTCCTCATGTGTACAGCAGTGTCTAGTGTTCATCATGTGTACTACACCACTCGTCCTACAGCAGTGTCTAGTGTTCATCATGTGTACTACACCACTTGTCCTACAGCAGTGTCTAGTGTTCATCATGTGTACTACACCACTCGTCCTACAGCAGTGTCTAGTGTTCATCATGTGTACTACACCACTCGTCCTACAGCAGTGTCTAGTGTTCATCATGTGTACTACACCACTCGTCCTACAGCAGTGTCTAGTGTTCATCATGTGTACTACACCACTTGTCCTACAGCAGTGTCTAGTGTTCAGTGTCTAGTGTTCATCATGTGTACTACACCACTTGTCCTACAGCAGTGTCTAGTGTTCATCATGTGTACTACACCACTTGTCCTACAGCAGTGTCTAGTGTTCATCATGTGTACTACACCACTTGTCCTACAGCAGTGTCTAGTGTTCATCATGTGTACTACACCACTTGTCCTACAGCAGTGTCTAGTGTTCATCATGTGTACTACACCACTCGTCCTACAGCAGTGTCTAGTGTTCATCATGTGTACTACACCACTCGTCCTACAGCAGTGTCTAGTGTTCATCATGTGTACTACAGCAGTGTCTAGTGTTCATCATGTGTACTAGACCACTTGTCCTACAGCAGTGTCTAGTGTTCATCATGTGTACTACACCACTCGTCCTACAGCAGTGTCTAGTGTTCATCATGTGTACTACACCACTTGTCCTACAGCAGTGTCTAGTGTTCATCATGTGTACTACACCACTCGTCCTACAGCAGTGTCTAGTGTTCATCATGTGTACTACACCACTTGTCCTACAGCAGTGTCTAGTGTTCATCATGTGTACTACACCACTCGTCCTACAGCAGTGTCTAGTGTTCATCATGTGTACTACACCACTCGTCCTACAGCAGTGTCTAGTGTTCATCATGTGTACTACACCACATCATGTCTACACCACTACAGCAGTGTCTAGTGTTCATCATGTGTACTACACCACTTGTCCTACAGCAGTGTCTAGTGTTCATCATGTGTACTACACCACTTGTCCTACAGCAGTGTCTAGTGTTCATCATGTGTACTACACCACTTCCTACAGTCCTACAGCAGTGTCTAGTGTTCATCATGTGTACTACACCACTCGTCCTACAGCAGTGTCTAGTGTTCATCATGTGTACTACACCACTCGTCCCACAGCAGTGTCTAGTGTTCATCATGTGTACTACACCACTTGTCCTACAGCAGTGTCTAGTGTTCATCATGTGTACTACACCACTTGTCCTACAGCAGTGTCTAGTGTTCATCATGTGTACTACACCACTTCCTACAGCAGTCCTATGTGTACTACAGCAGTGTCTAGTGTTCATCATGTGTACTACACCACTTGTCCTACAGCAGTGTCTAGTGTTCATCATGTGTACTACACCACTTGTCCTACAGCAGTGTCTAGTGTTCATCATGTGTACTACACCACTTGTCCTACAGCAGTGTCTAGTGTTCATCATGTGTACTACACCACTTGTCCTACAGCAGTGTCTAGTGTTCATCATGTGTACTACACCACTTGTCCTACAGCAGTGTCTAGTGTTCATCATGTGTACTACACCACTCGTCCTACAGCAGTGTCTAGTGTTCATCATGTGTACTACACCACTTGTCCTACAGCAGTGTCTAGTGTTCATCATGTGTACTACACCACTCGTCCTACAGCAGTGTCTAGTGTTCATCATGTGTACTACACCACTCGTCCTACAGCAGTGTCTAGTGTTCATCATGTGTACTACACCACTCGTCCTACAGCAGTGTCTAGTGTTCATCATGTGTACTACACCACTCGTCCTACAGCAGTGTCTAGTGTTCATCATGTGTACTACACCACTTGTCCTACAGCAGTGTCTAGTGTTCATCATGTGTACTACACCACTTGTCCTACAGCAGTGTCTAGTGTTCATCATGTGTACTACACCACTTGTCCTACAGCAGTGTCTAGTGTTCATCATGTGTACTACACCACTGTGTCCTACAGCAGTGTCTAGTGTTCATCATGTGTACTACACCACTCGTCCTACAGCAGTGTCTAGTGTTCATCATGTGTACTACACCACTCGTCCTACAGCAGTGTCTAGTGTTCATCATGTGTACTACACCACTCGTCCTACAGCAGTGTCTAGTGTTCATCATGTGTACTACACCACTCGTCCTACAGCAGTGTCTAGTGTTCATCATGTGTACTACACCACTCGTCCTACAGCAGTGTCTAGTGTTCATCATGTGTACTACACCACTCGTCCTACAGCAGTGTCTAGTGTTCATCATGTGTACTACACCACTTGTCCTACAGCAGTGTCTAGTGTTCATCATGTGTACTACACCACTCGTCCTACAGCAGTGTCTAGTGTTCATCATGTGTACTACACCACTTGTCCTACAGCAGTGTCTAGTGTTCATCATGTGTACTACACCACTCGTCCTACAGCAGTGTCTAGTGTTCATCATGTGTACTACACCACTTGTCCTACAGTGTCAGTGTCTAGTGTTCATCATGTGTACTACACCACTTGTCCTACAGCAGTGTCTAGTGTTCATCATGTGTACTACACCACTTGTCCTACAGCAGTGTCTAGTGTTCATCATGTGTACTACACCACTCGTCCTACAGCAGTGTCTAGTGTTCATCATGTGTACTACACCACTCGTCCTACAGCAGTGTCTAGTGTTCATCATGTGTACTACACCACTTGTCCTACAGCAGTGTCTAGTGTTCATCATGTGTACTACACCACTCGTCCAGTGTCTAGTGTTCAGCAGTGTGTCTAGTGTTCATCATGTGTACTACACCACTCGTCCTACAGCAGTGTCTAGTGTTCATCATGTGTACTACACCACTTGTCCTACAGCAGTGTCTAGTGTTCATCATGTGTACTACACCACTTGTCCTACAGCAGTGTCTAGTGTTCATCATGTGTACTACACCACTCGTCCTACAGCAGTGTCTAGTGTTCATCATGTGTACTACACCAGTGTCTAGTGTTCATCATGTGTACTACCAGTCCTAGTGTCTAGTGTTCATCATGTGTACTACACCACTTGTCCTACAGCAGTGTCTAGTGTTCATCATGTGTACTACACCACTTGTCCTACAGCAGTGTCTAGTGTTCATCATGTGTACTACACCACTCGTCCTACAGCAGTGTCTAGTGTTCATCATGTGTACTACACCACTCGTCCTACAGCAGTGTCTAGTGTTCATCATGTGTACTACACCACTCGTCCTACAGCAGTGTCTAGTGTTCATCATGTGTACTACACCACTTGTCCTACAGCAGTGTCTAGTGTTCATCATGTGTACTACACCACTTGTCCTACAGCAGTGTCTAGTGTTCATCACTTGTCATCATGTGTACTACACCACTTGTCCTACAGCAGTGTCTAGTGTTCATCATGTGTACTACACCACTCGTCCTACAGCAGTGTCTAGTGTTCATCATGTGTACTACACCACTTGTCCTACAGCAGTGTCTAGTGTTCATCATGTGTACTACACCACTTGTCCTACAGCAGTGTCTAGTGTTCATCATGTGTACTACACCACTTGTCCTACAGCAGTGTCTAGTGTTCATCATGTGTACTACACCACTTGTCCTACAGCAGTGTCTAGTGTTCATCATGTGTACTACACCACTCGTCCTACAGCAGTGTCTAGTGTTCATCATGTGTACTACACCACTCGTCCTACAGCAGTGTCTAGTGTTCATCATGTGTACTACACCACTCGTCCTACAGCAGTGTCTAGTGTTCATCATGTGTACTACACCACTTGTCCTACAGCAGTGTCTAGTGTTCATCATGTGTACTACACCACTCGTCCTACAGCAGTGTCTAGTGTTCATCATGTGTACTACACCACTCGTGTTCATCATGTGTACTACACCACTCGTCCTACAGCAGTGTCTAGTGTTCATCATGTGTACTACACCACTTGTCCTACAGCAGTGTCTAGTGTTCATCATGTGTACTACACCACTCGTCCTACAGCAGTGTCTAGTGTTCATCATGTGTACTACACCACTTGTCCTACAGCAGTGTCTAGTGTTCATCATGTGTACTACACCACTCGTCCTACAGCAGTGTCTAGTGTTCATCATGTGTACTACACCACTTGTCCTACAGCAGTGTCTAGTGTTCATCATGTGTACTACACCACATGTGTACTACACCACTTGTCCTACAGCAGTGTCTAGTGTTCATCATGTGTACTTCACCACTTGTCCTACAGCAGTGTCTAGTGTTCATCATGTGTACTAGACCACTTGTCCTATAGCAGTGTCTAGTGTTCATCATGTGTACTACACCACTTGTCCTACAGCAGTGTCTAGTGTTCATCATGTGTACTACACCACTACACCACTTGTCCTACAGCAGTGTCTAGTGTTCATCATGTGTACTACACCACTTGTCCTACAGCAGTGTCTAGTGTTCATCATGTGTACTACACCACTTGTCCTACAGCAGTGTCTAGTGTTCATCATGTGTACTACACCACTTGTCCTACAGCAGTGTCTAGTGTTCATCATGTGTACTACACCACTCGTCCTACAGCAGTGTCTAGTGTTCATCATGTGTACTACACCACTCGTCCTACAGCAGTGTCTAGTGTTCATCATGTGTACTACACCACTTGTCCTACAGCAGTGTCTAGTGTTCATCATGTGTACTACACCACTCGTCCTACAGCAGTGTCTAGTGTTCATCATGTGTACTACACCACACCTACAGCAGTGTCTAGTGTTCATCATGTGTACTACACCACTTCCTACAGCAGTGTCTAGTGTTCATCATGTGTACTACACCACTTGTCCTACAGCAGTGTCTAGTGTTCATCATGTGTACTACACCACTTGTCCTACAGCAGTGTCTAGTGTTCATCATGTGTACTACACCACTCATGTCCTACAGCAGTGTCTAGTGTTCATCATGTGTACTACACTCGTCCTACAGCAGTGTCTAGTGTTCATCATGTGTACTACACCACTTGTCCTACAGCAGTGTCTAGTGTTCATCATGTGTACTACACCACTCGTCCTACAGCAGTGTCTAGTGTTCATCATGTGTACTACACCACTCGTCCTACAGCAGTGTCTAGTGTTCATCATGTGTACTACACCACTTGTCCTACAGCAGTGTCTAGTGTTCATCATGTGTACTACACCACTCGTCCTACAGCAGTGTCTAGTGTTCATCATGTGTACTACACCACTCGTCCTACAGCAGTGTCTAGTGTTCATCATGTGTACTACACCACTGTCTAGTCCATGTGTACAGCAGTGTCTGTTCAGTGTTCATCATGTGTGTTCATCATGTGTACTACACCACTTGTCCTACAGCAGTGTCTAGTGTTCATCATGTGTACTACACCACTCGTCCTACAGCAGTGTCTAGTGTTCATCATGTGTACTACACCACTCGTCCTACAGCAGTGTCTAGTGTTCATCATGTGTACTACACCACTTGTCCTACAGCAGTGTCTAGTGTTCATCATGTGTACTACACCACTTGTCCTACAGCAGTGTCTAGTGTTCATCATGTGTACTACACCACTCGTGTCCTACAGCAGTGTCTAGTGTTCATCATGTGTACTACACCACTTGTCCTACAGCAGTGTCTAGTGTTCATCATGTGTACTACACCACTGCAGTGTCTAGTGTTCATCATGTGTACTACACCACTCGTCCTACAGCAGTGTCTAGTGTTCATCATGTGTACTACACCACTTGTCCTACAGCAGTGTCTAGTGTTCATCATGTGTACTACACCACTTGTCCTACAGCAGTGTCTAGTGTTCATCATGTGTACAGCACAGCAGTGTCTAGTGTTCATCATGTGTACTACACCACTCGTCCTACAGCAGTGTCTAGTGTTCATCATGTGTACTACACCACTTGTCCTACAGCAGTGTCTAGTGTTCATCATGTGTACTACACCACTTGTCCTACAGCAGTGTCTAGTGTTCATCATGTGTACTACACCACTTGTCCTACAGCAGTGTCTAGTGTTCATCATGTGTACTACACCACTTGTCCTACAGCAGTGTCTAGTGTTCATCATGTGTACTACACCACTGTCTAGTCCTACAGCAGTGTCTAGTGTTCATCATGTGTACTACACCACTTGTCCTACAGCAGTGTCTAGTGTTCATCATGTGTACTACACCACTTGTCCTACAGCAGTGTCTAGTGTTCATCATGTGTACTACACCACTCGTCCTACAGCAGTGTCTAGTGTTCATCATGTGTACTACACCACTTGTCCTACAGCAGTGTCTAGTGTTCATCATGTGTACTACACCACTTGTCCTACAGCAGTGTCTAGTGTTCATCATGTGTACTACACCACTCGTCCTACAGCAGTGTCTAGTGTTCATCATGTGTACTACACCACTTGTCCTACAGCAGTGTCTAGTGTTCATCATGTGTACTACACCACTCGTCCTACAGCAGTGTCTAGTGTTCATCATGTGTACTACACCACTTGTCCTACAGCAGTGTCTAGTGTTCATCATGTGTACTACACCAGCAGTGTCTAGTGTTCATCATGTGTACTACACCACTTGTCCTACAGCAGTGTCTAGTGTTCATCATGTGTACTACACCACTGTCTGTCCCACTACAGCAGTGTCTAGTGTTCATCATGTGTACTACACCACTTGTCCTACAGCAGTGTCTAGTGTTCATCATGTGTACTACACCACTTGTCCTACAGCAGTGTCTAGTGTTCATCATGTGTACTACACCACTTGTCCTACAGCAGTGTCTAGTGTTCATCATGTGTACTACACCACTTGTCCTACAGCAGTGTCTAGTGTTCATCATGTGTACTACACCACTTGTCCTACAGCAGTGTCTAGTGTTCATCATGTGTACTACACCACTTGTCCTACAGCAGTGTCTAGTGTTCATCATGTGTACTACACCACTTGTCCTACAGCAGTGTCTAGTGTTCATCATGTGTACTACACCACTCGTCCTACAGCAGTGTCTAGTGTTCATCATGTGTACTACACCACTTGTCCTACAGCAGTGTCTAGTGTTCATCATGTGTACTACACCACTCGTCCTACAGCAGTGTCTAGTGTTCATCATGTGTACTACACCACTGTCTAGTGTCCTACAGCAGTGTCTAGTGTTCATCATGTGTACTACACCACTTGTCCTACAGCAGTGTCTAGTGTTCATCATGTGTACTACACCACTTGTCCTACAGCAGTGTCTAGTGTTCATCATGTGTACTACACCACTGTGTCCTACAGCAGTGTCTAGTGTTCATCATGTGTACTACACCACTTGTCCTAC